>NC_090650.1:400652627-400952627 GCF_040937935.1 Hyperolius riggenbachi | reverse complement strand
TCCAATCAGAATTTCGGATCGCTCGAATGTTTTTTTCACTAGAAATTGGACTGTTAGTGGCCTCCTTAATACTTTTTGCCACAGACCCTGAACAAGCATGCAGCGGATGAGGTGTTTCTGACATTATTGTCAGATCTGACAAGATTAGCTGCATGCTTGTTTCTGGTGTACTTCAGATACTAATGCAGCCAAATAGATCAGCAAGACTGCCAGGCAACTGGAATTACTTGAAAGAAAATAAATATGGCAACCCCCATTTTACTCTCACCTTGGGTTCACTTAAAAAAAAAAATCAGTCCTCACATTAAAAACCCTGAAACAAAAACATACATCATAATGAAGGGCGGCATCTCAGAAGCCTCACTGTAACTGCGAAAAACAAAGTCTATCTTGTTAGCTTCATCAGCCGTTTAATTAAGGAGAAAGATAATTGATGTGCTCAGTGAGAACAAAGCGGGGAAAATAATACATTTTTCATGGAATTTTTTTTTCTGCTTAACTAACTAGTTGATTTGCATAATCGAGCAGGAAAGAATTAGCACTGAACTCCAGAGCGGCAGAAACGGGACGATGTAGGGTTAATTGACAGTTATTCTTGTGTGAGATTACAACAGTTATTACCAAAATGTATTGTTTAAAGAGGAACTCCAGTGAAAATAATGTAATAAAAAAAAGTGCTTCAATTGTACAATAGTTATGTATAAATGATTTAGTCAGTGTTTGCCCATTGTAAAATCTTTGAAATCCCTGATTTACATTCTGACATTTATTACATGGTGACATTTTTACTGCTGGCAGGTGATGTAGCTGCTGCATGTTTTTTTGACAGTAGGAAACAGCTGTAAACAGCTATTTCCCACAATGCAATCCACAAAAAGCCCCTGCGCTCGAATCCTGGTTTCAAAACAGTTCCCCCAATCTTTGTTGTCTTTATATTCCAAATGTACGGCTCAGCTCCACTCTCTGGGGTGTGTACAACTTTAAAACAAAAACATGGAGCGCTCCATAGTGCATTAACATAAAAACTGTTTATTTCTCAATTAAAAGTTATACTCACAAGATGTGTGAAAAATGTTCGCTTATCAGCGGCAAGCCCCTCCGCTTAACTCCCCAGCGGCTTTGGCTCTCGCACTGTGGCCAGCAGCGTGGTACGATGGTTTCCGTAGCTCGTCTCGGGGGGGGGGGGGGGGGGGGGGTGGCTTACTCTAGACGTGCTTGTAGCGTCATTACGCGTTTCGGCGCTCTTCGTCAGTATAACTTTTAATTGCGAAATAAACAGTTTTTATGTTAATGCACTATAGAGTGCTCCATGTTTTTGTTTTAAATTTCCCACAATGCAACAAGGTTCCCAGACAGGAAACTGCCAGGAGTACGTACTCAACAGTTTCTTGTGGGAGGGGTTTCACCACAATATCAGTCATACAGCGCCCCCTGATGGTCTGTTTGTGAAAAGGAATAGATTTCTCATGTAAAAGGGGGTATCAGCTACTGATTGGGATAAAGTTCAATTTTTGGTCGGAGTTTCTCTTTAACGCTGTATGTTCCTGCCTCAACTGAATGCTGACAGCTACATTCATAGGAATCTAACCCATGTTTGAAGTTTATTCAAATCAACCGATGCCCCCTTTCCCCCAAGAAATCTTTATATTTCCTGAAATAGATTATCAGGAACATCTGTATGGCTGATATTGTGGTGAAACCCCTCCCACAGTGTGATGTCAGGACCATGGCCCTGACAGTTTGCTGTCTGTGAACCTTGTTGCATTTTTTAAACTGCCAAGCAAGCAGTAACTCCCTCTGTGCATGGAACTCTCAGTAACGAACACTCCACAGAGATCACCTGACAGGACCAAAGATGTCACCACCAGTGATACATTTCAGAATGTAAATCGGGGAGAGGAAAGAAAGACTTTACAAAGGGCAAACACTGACTAAATAATTTATAAATTAATATTGTAAAATATAAGCCATTTATTCATTACATTACTTTCACTACAGCTCCTCTTTAACCCCCCTGGCGGTATAAAAAATTCCGCCAGGAGGGAGCGCAGCAGTTTAAAAAAAAATAAAATTCTTATATCATGTAGCGAGCCCAGGGCTCGCTACATGATAGCCGCTGAGCATCCCCCGCTTCAATCAGGAAATCCCGCTCAAAGAACGGGATTTCCTGGAGGGCTTCCCCCGTCGACATGGTGACGGGGCGGGATGACGTCACCGACGTCGGGACGTCATTGGGACCCCTCAGCGCTGCCTGGCACTGATTGGCCAGGCAGCGCACGGGGTCTGGGGGAAGGGGGGCGCGGCGTGACGGATAGCGGCGATCGAGCGTGGGGCGGCGGCGATCGGTGTGCTGACGCAGCTAGCAAAGTGCTAGCTGCGTCCAGCAAAAAAAAAATTAAACAAATCGGCCCGGGAGGGCCGGAGAAGGAGGTTAAAGCAAAAGAACAGTACTAATTATGTACTGAAAAAGAGTGTTATAAAAACATAGGTAGACATAAGCAGCAGTAAATTAACAATAATAAAAGTAAAATCTGGAAGTGATCATAATGCCAGGAAGGTTTTTAATCTGCGACAGTTTAGGAATGGATTTGCACTTTTCTTAGCTGTAGTGCAGCTCTAGAAATCCACGCTAAACTGCCACTGTTTGGCCTGGTGCACACCAAAACCCGCTAGCAGATCCGCAAAATGCTAGCAGATTTTGAAACGCTTTTTCTTCTTTTTCTGTAGAGTTTCAGCTAGCGTTTTGCGGTTTTGTCTAGCGGTTTTGGTGTAGTAGATTTCCTGTATTGTTACAGTAAAGCTGTTACTGAACAGCTACTGTAACAAAAAACGCCTGGCAAACCGCTCTGAAGTGCCGTTTTTCAGAGCGGTTTGCGTTTTCCCTATACTTAACATTGAGGCAGAAACGCATCCGCAATCCAAAATCTGCCTCACCCAGGCATTTTTCGTTTCTGCAAAATGCCTCCCGCTCTGGTGTGCACCACCCCATTGAGATATATTGACCAAGCAGATCCGCAGCCGCAAGCGGATCTGAAAACGCCCAAAAAGCCGCTCGGTGTGCACCAGCCCTTACTTAGGATTTAAAGCAGTAGGATTAGCCATACTATGCCAGGGAAAGAACACATATATATAGATAAATACTTGATCTACTTGCATAACACATGTATTGTACTGTCCACGTTTTGATTTCAGTGAATGTTATATAGTAAATGAAGAGAATTCTGTTCCTGGTGTGGGCCATGCCTTTTGCCCACAGTTTAGGCTAAATCCTGATGTCATTTCTGTCCTTTACTTTTTTTCTTTTCTCCTCCAATCGCTGAGTCACTTGAGCCTTGCTTGTAAACACAAGTGAGCAGGGGATCGTGTTTCAGATAAGCAGCTAGGCAGGGAAATAAATTGAAGAGGAGGAATATATTATAGATAAAAAGAACCCCCAGCATGCAACTGTTTGGCACTGACTACTAAAGGGCCAGTGCTCCTAAAGTATGTGATAACTCCAAATCATAACAGCAGAAAAAGTTTTGAAAGTTTTGAATGCAGGATTAGCATCTTTATCACTTAATACACTCAGACCACTTGCTGTTGAAATTTGATTTTTATGGTGACAGTCCCGCTTTAAGAAGTTTCTGATTATCATGCAGAAAAGTTCCTCAATCCTCTGCTGGGTAGAACGGTTTAAGAAGGAAAAAGTGTTGGTAATACTTTGATAAATCTGGCACTGTGTCTGTCCCATGTTGCCTAGGAGGCTGCATAAAATACTCCCTCCAAAATACTTGATTTAGTTTGTTGTTTTTTTTCACCTGACGTGAGAAGGATAGGGAGGCTGCCCTCTTTATTTCCTTTTAAACTATACCAGTTGCCTGGCGCCCTGCTGATCTTTCATGCATGAGTAGGATCTGAATCAAACACCTGAAACAAGCATGTGGCTAATCCAGTCAGACTTTGGAACCATGGAGCCCTGGCCGCCCCATGTGTCCTGAAGCAGAGTCAGAAGTTTGCCCAGCCAGGATCCCCAACACAGCCTGACAAAAGTCCAAGTAAAAGGGATTATAGAAAGCTGCAAGGAACGAAGGAGAAATGGAGGAGTGACATAAGGAACTCCCAGAAACTCACCATCTACCAATCACTGCAGAGGGAGTACACAATGGCTCAATATCTGGAGAGGCTACACCACCCAAAGACAGACCAACCCTGATCCTGTACCGTCTGAGCGCCCACAGCCTAGAGATACAGACAGGGCGCTGGAGATACAGACAGGGTGGCACAGACAGACATGGAAGCCCCGGGAGGAGAGACTGTGCAGGCAGTGTTACCAGGGGGTCCTGGAGGATGAGGCCCACTTCCTGCTCCACTGCAGCAAGTACGCATCTGTGAGGACTGCCCACTTTCAGAGATTCTCCACCCACATCCTGAATTGCTCCTCCACAGATCAGGAGTGGAAACGCTATATCCTATTCAGGGCCGGTTCAAGTAACAATTGGGCACTAGGGCAAAATTAACCTGGGTCGCCCCCCTCCCCCCCCCCCCAACAGACACCCCCCCCCCCCCCCCAACCAAAAAGCTTCATTAGAGGCCCTTTGTTGCAGCCAAACTTCCCTCCTGGGTCCTTGTTCTTATTTTGTTTTATTTTTTATTTTTTTTTCTCTTAGGTTACTAAATATGAATGGAAACTAGAACAGAAATAATGAAATTTGTACAAAAGATGGCTGCACGGAGGTTAAGGGGAGGTCAGTATTGATCGACTCTCTGCTTGTTTGTGCTTCCTTGTGTTACGGCTGTAATTCAGCAGGAATGCTTTCAAGTGCCTTACCGGAGATGCTTTTTAGCATGATGACTGTTTTCCCTCTCTGCCGTATCTACTCTCTGTGTAAGGAGACTTGTTTTCTGCTTCTCCATTAAGCCTTCTGCAGTTTGTCAGGCCAAGTTGGCTCTCATAGTTACTTAAAGCTCGAGTGCTGTCATGTTCTTTAATGCATCTTGTGCAAAGTGTATCATCATTTACAATGCGCAAAGATTTCTGTATGGTACATAAACTATGATTGTATTATTCTGTTTATTTTTTTTAATTCCTGGGCCTGGGGCTTTATAACATGACGTTTGATATTCACTTGATGTGGTGAATGGCACCGAAGTGCCATTGTATAACAGTAGAATCTTGGAAATGGCAAGAGTGGTAATCGTGCGAAAATGTGTAGCTCTTTCCAGCTTTTATAAAAGTAGGAAGCAGAGGCGTGACTTACACATCCCAGGCCCCCAGCAAAATTCATCAGGTGGACCCCCCAACACGAGCCTCCCGAACACCTCTTCTCTCCCCACCCCCCATCTCCTTCACTTCCCAAGCATAAGCCTCCCAGTCCCGAACATCTCTTTTCTCCCATCCACCCTTCTGCTTCCCAAACACGAGCCTCCCAAAGACCTCTTCTCCCCACTCCACTCCTTCCACTTGCCAAACACGAGCCTCCCGAACACCTCTTTTCTCCCCTCCACTTCCCAGACCTGAGCATCCAGAACACATCTTCCCCACCCCCTCTACCTCCGAACACAAGCCTCCTGAACACTTCTTCTCCCCCCTCCACTTCTCAATCACGAGCCTCCCGAACACCTCTTCTCCCCCCTCCACTTCCCAATCATGAGCCTTTCCAACACCTCCCCCCCCCCCTCCACTTCCCAATCACGAGCCTCCCAACACCTTTTCTCCCCCCTCCAGAATCAAAAATATTTTAATTGCCATGCATGGCAGGGTCGTGCCCAGAATTAGGTTTGGAACATACAGTAGCTCAGAGTAGGTAGGAAGTATAGATAACAGAGCATAATAACATCATCGATAACAGGAGTGCAAATTAATAACTGTGATCACTAGTGAAAATTAAAATTAAATAAACTGGGTACAGTTCCAACACAGTGTATCATAGGTCAATCAGTACAACAGGAGTGCAACTTAATAATTATAATCATGGGTGCACGTTAAAGTTAGATAAACGGTACAGTTCCAACACATGATTCACTAGATGAATCAATCGAACAGATGGCTGCAGATTTAGGAGGGGAGGGGAGGGGAGTCTGGAGGTGGAATGGCCTGAAGGGAATTTGGGAGGTTGACAGGAGAGGGGAAAAAGGAGTTCTATGCCTTGACATTTTGGTGGAGATGGCCCGAAACCTGCGGTCTGAAGGGAGCCAGCGGAAAAAGCAGTGACCAGGGTGTGAGAGGTCACCGGCAATCCTCAGTGCTCTGGAACATAGACTGGATATATGAAGGAGGTCAAGTGAGTGGAGAGGTCTTCCAATGATCCTCTCCGCCGACCTAATAGCTCTATAAAGTTGGTATCTGTCTCTAGTGGAAGAACAGGTTGCCTTATGCTTGATCCTGCTCTGCTTATGGCCCCAGTGGCTGCATTGACTCCACTGATTGTGTGTGTGTGTGTGTGTGCGTGCGTGCGTGCGTGTCGCGATCACGTGAAAACGGCTTCACCGATTTGAACAAAACTTGGTATACAGATCCCTTACTACCTGGGATGATATGTTCTGGGGTCTCGGGTCCCCCCTGCACATCTGGGCGGAGCTACAAACAGCAAATCAGATTTCACCCATTCATGTCAATATAAAAAATGGAAAAGGCTGCCATTCTCACAGTAATCAAGCCAGAGTCCCCACACTTGGCACAGTTGGTCACTTGGTGACCGAGGTTACAAATCCAGGAAAAGTGGGCAGAGCATAAAACAGCCAATCAAATTTCAGCCGTTAATTTTAAATGGGAAAATGTAAACTGCAGCCATTTTTAGACTGTTAGTCGCAGGGTTGGCACAGTTGGTCACTGGATGAATGCGATTAAGATTCAAGAAAATGGGTGGAGCCTACAACAGCCAATCGAAATTCACCTATTGATTTTCAAGGGGAATATTTAAACTGCTGCTATTCTTACACTTTTAATGGCAGAGGCTTCAAACTTGCTACAGTCGGTCATTGGGTGACTGGGGTCCAAATTCACTAAAGGGGCGTGGCCACATACAGCCAATCAGATTTCCCTGCTGGATAAACTGCTTCCATTCACATAATTTTTATGCCAGGAACCTGAAAGCTCACAAACTTGGTCATTGAGTGACTGTGTGTCAAGGTTACACAAAGTGGGCAGAGCCAAAACAACTTTTACTGGGAAAATATAAACTGCAGCCATTCTTACACCGTTAATGGCAGGGTTCTCAAACTTTGCACAGTTGGTCATTGGGTAACTGAGATTAGGATTTTGGAAGGTGGGTGGAGCCTACAACAGCCAATAAAAATTCACCTTTTGAGTTTCAAAGGGATTATTTCATCTGCTACCATTCTCTTATACTGTTAAAAGCAGATGCCTCAAACCTGGTACAGTTTGTCACTGGGTGACTAGGGTCCAAATTCAGAAAGGGGGCAGAGCCACAAACAGCCAGATTTGTTTATTTTTCAATGGGAATATACAAAGTATTGATACCAAGGACCTCAAAGCTGATAAACTTGATAATTGAGTAACTGTATGTCAAGGTTAGAAAAAGTGGGCGGTGCCAACAACATTTTTAACTTTACACAATTGGCCACTGGGTGACTGGGATGAATATTCAGAAATGTGGGTTGAGCCAACCTACAACAGCCAATCAAAATGTATCTATTGATTTTCAAGGGGAATATTCACATTGCTACCATTCTTACACTGTTAGTGGCAGAGACCTCAAACCTGATACAGTCAGCCATTGGGTGACTGGGGTCCAAATTCACTAAAGGGGTGGAGCCACAAACAGCCAATCAGATTTGTTAGATTGATTTCAGCCATTCTGTTATTGGCAGGTTACTCAAACGTGACACAGTTGGCCAATGGGTGACTGGGACTAATATTTAGAAAAGTGGGTGGAGCCTACAGCAACCAATCAAAATTCACCTTTTGATTTTCAAGGGGAATATTTACATTGCTGCCATTCATGCACTCTTAATGGCAGAGACCTAAAATCTGCTACAGTCAGTCACTGGGAGACTGGGGTTTAAATTCTGAAGGGAGCGGGTCAAAAACAGCCAATCAGATTTGATTAATTTCAATGGTAAAATGCCACTTATTGATGCCAAGGACCCCAAAGCTCATAAACTTGGTCATTAAGTGACTGTAACTGGTACAGTTGGTCATTGGGTCACTGGAGTTCAAATTCAGAAAAGGGGACAGAGCCACAAACAGTGAATCAGATTTGTTTCATTTCATGGGAAAATTTAAATTATTGATGCCAAGGACCCCAGAGCTCACAAACTTGTGCATTGAGTAGTGACTTTGTGTCCAGGTTACAAAAAGTGGGCAGAGCCAAAATCAAATTTCACTGGGAAAGCGTAAACTGCAGCCCTTCTTACACTGTTTATGGCAGGGTTCCCAAACTTTGCTCAGATGGTCACTGAGTGACTGAGATTAATATTCAGGGAAGTGGGTGGAGCCTATAAGAGCCAATCAAAATTCACCTGTTGATTTTCAAGTGGAATATTTAAATTGCTGCCATTTTTAAACTGTTAATAGCAGATGCCTCAAACCTGCTACAGTTGGTCATTGGGTGACTGGGTTTCAAATGCTGGAGAGGGGCGGAGCCACAAACAGCCCATCAGATTTGTTTAATTTCTATGGGAATAAACAAATTATTGATGCCAAGGACCCCAAAGCTCACAAACTTGGTCATTGAGTGTTTGTGTATTAGGGTTAGAAAGTGGGCGGAGCCAACACCAGTCAAATGCATACCTGGGCAATGCCGGGTCATCAGTGGGCGGAGACAAATACAAATTTCACTGGGAAAATGTAAACTGCAGCCATTCTTACTGTTAATGGCAGGGTTTTTAAACTTTGCACAGTTGGTCACTGCAGAGGCGTCCGAGCCATTAGGCAGCTATAAATTTTCGCCTAAGGCGACAGGAAGAGGCAAGGGCGCTTCTGCACTGAGTAGTGAGAGAAGAAATGCCTCTCAGCTGACTCAGGTGTCAGTTTACACAGCAGCAGCAGCGGGGCTGACTGGACTTCAGCTCAATGATTCAAAGAACCACAGTAATGAATGAGTCAGTGAGAGAAGGCACTCATCCTAGTCAGGGATCCTAGGAGTACTGCATCATCAGCTCCTGAGTCCGACTCCTGAGAATTCAGTCCCTCTCTCTCTGCTACTGGTAACTGCATGGATGTAGAAACTGTGTAGCAGCCAGGCATTGACTTCCCCCCAGGCCGCCTTTCATTCAATGATTTAGGGTTGGTCCTGTGTCTGCTGTATTCAGGTTTGTTGATGTAAGGCAATGTAAAACACTAGGCTAGCTGATAAAAGTGCAATTAGAGGGCAGGCAATCTGGTAAATATACACAGCATGATGTAGAACTCGTCTGGAGGGTCAGTGGGAAAAATCTGTCTGGTCTCTCCCCATTGTTATAATAACTGCAAGTGCAGATAAGGTCTTAAACAGGTTGAAAAGTTTTGACAGTCCCTAGACTCCAGGAGGGCTGCTTTCTGACTTGTGTAAGAGACTGGTAGGGACAGCAGTCCTATTACCAGCAACTAGTCTCTGTGTAATGTGGGACTGCAATACAGATAAACTGCTCCATCTCAGGCTATTCTCAGTCTCACTCCACTCCTCCTATCTCTGTATGTGTATAGTGTATGTCTACTGTGTGTGTGTGTGTGTGTGTGTAGTATGTGTACTGTGCTGTGCGTGTCTAAAGTGTGTGTGTGTACTGTGTATAGTGTGTATGTTGTGTGCAGTGTGTGTACTGTGTGTGTGTGTGTACACTGTGCGTGTGTGTATAGTGTGTGTGTGTGTGTACTGTGTGTGGTGTGTGTGAGTGCATGCCGCAATAAGTATATTTTATGATGAAACGCTCTGCTGCATAACAACTATTTTCTGGTGAACCCATGCCGCAAGAAGTACATTTTCTGGTGAAACGCTGCTGCATTATGATTTTCGGGGGTCTTGGGAGTGGTGTTCACCATGAGGGGTGCGGGGTATGGGACTGGGGGCAATCACGGGGGGGGGGGGAAGGGGTGCCACAGGATTTCTCGCCTGGAGTGACAAAATGGCTAGAGACGCCCCTGGGTCACTGGGTGACTGGGATTAATATTCAGAAAAATGAGTGGAGCCTACAAAAGTGAATCAAACTTCACCTATTGCTTTTCAAGGGGAATATTGAATTGCTACCATTCTTGAACTGTTAATGGCACAGGCCTCAAACCTGGTACAGTTGGTTATTGGGTGACTGGGGTTCAAATTCAGAAAAGGGTGTGGAGCTACAAACAACCAATCAGATTTTTTCATTTCAATGCAAATTATTGATACCAAAGACCGCAAAGCTCACAAACTTGGTCAGTGAGTAATTGTGTGTTAGGGTTAGAAAAAGTAGGCAGAGCCAACACCAGCCAAATACATACCCGGGCAACACCGGGCAATCAGCTAGTAAAATATATATATATAACTAATTTTTCCAGGTTCTCTAACTTCTTAAAAGGCATCTTACAAGAAGTAACCTTGTAAGTAAAAATGGACCTGTAACTATATAAAGTATAATAGTAGCATCCTGGTTATTATATTCCAGCCATCTCTCATCTTCCTTCCAGGCCACAATGTTACATAAGCACACCCGTTAATGGTGAATTTATTGCCCTAAGTGGCTTGCAGAGGTATACGTTGCCTAATTACCATGTGCTGCATTATTCCCGGCATAATGAGGAAGGCGCTGGAGGAGAGAGCCGGGTCCCCTAATGATTGCACTAACAACACATAATTGAGTTTCTGTAGAAATAAAATATCAAAAATAATTATTTTAATAGCAACACAAATTTTAAAAAAAAATTGCACTGAATACGTCTATTGAAAAAATATGAAAAGAAGCGGTGACTGGAAGGAAAGCGAGCCAGGGCCGGATGATGTCAGAACTAACCCTGAAAAACATTAACAGGCGAGGTCGTAATGGGTTTATTTTTCGTCATGAAAGCGGATCTGCCACCTCCTCTGCCTGTGTGGGGCGGCTATTATGAAAATCCATATACGCAGTTTGCAGCGACACTTGTCAACACACTATCAGAGCTGGAGGGTGCGGAGATTTGTTTTGAATGGTGTTTAGTGGTGTTCAGATGTGTAAGAAAAATAACTCAGTTAATCATTACCTTAACAAGCGCACCGGGGAAAATCTCACTTTATGTTTTTGCCGCCGAGGATCAGTCCCAGTGGAGCTATTAGGATTATCATACGCAGGAGAAACAAACACCTTCAAACTAGACTTCTTTTTAAACTCTGATGGACTCTATAGGCGGCAGTGGTAGTGGTGGGGAGACTTGCCTAAGGTCTCCTACTGAATAGGTGCTGGCTTACTGAACAGACAGAGCCAAGATTTGAACCCTGGTCTCCTGTGTCAGAGGCAGAGCCCTTAACCATTACACCATCCAGCCACCACCATCCAGGACCACCACCGTGTGACACGGCTGTCCCCGCTGGAGGCAGGGAAGCGATCCGCTGTCATAAGCTGAAGCCTATGACAGCCAATTGCACTGATTGGCGGGCGGGGGAGGGAGGGATGGAAAAAAAATAGTAACATTTATTGTTAAAAAAGGAAATATGGGGAGCGATCCTTGCCCACCAACAGAAACCTCTGTTGGTGGGCAGAGAAGGGAAAGGGGGGGGGGGATCACTTGTGCGTTAAGTTGTGCAGCCCTGAAGTGAGGCCTTAAAGCTGCAGTGGCCTAATTAGTAAAAAAAAATGGCCTGGTCACTAGGGGGTTTAAGCCCGTGGTCATTAACCCCCCTGGTGGTAACCCCGACATGAGCTCGGGGTAGGAAAAATGAGCTGTGAGCGTTAAGCCCGAGCTCAGGTTGGGGTCGAGAATTACCTTGTTACCAGGCTGTTTATGAGTCCTGCGCGTGATCGGCGCTGCGCAACAGCCTTTGTCCCTGGCTGTCTGCAGCCTCTTCTGGCCGCTGGGATCCCCACATCCTCGCTCTTGTTCCCGGCGGCTAATCAGTGTGGCGTTTGCGGCGTGACGTTGGCGGGGGGTGGGACTAAATTTAAAGCGGAAAGGAACTTTGTTATGTGGGCAAACAGTGAGCAATCTGTATATATGTATATACATGTACTGTATATATGTATATATATATATATATATATATGTATATGTGTATATATATATATATATATATATATATATATGTATATGTATATATATGTGTGTGTGTGTGTGTGTGTGTGTGTGTGTGTGTGTGTGTGTGTGTGTGTGTGTGTGTGTGTGTGTGTGTGTATACTGCTGGCTGCACTGACTTCTGCCTGGAGTTGGACTACTCTCTGCCTGCCTTATTTGTAAAGTTTCACAATGTTTTAAGTTTATTCATAAATTTAATTAATTCAACAAATGTGTAATCTAGTCTTTTATTTATATACAGAATGTCTACCAGCCTTTTATTCTGGCGTATTTTGGTGAGTTATGACTTAAAGGACTTACGAGCCCAAATTAAAAAAAAAAAAGTTCTGTACCTGCATGATTTTTGAAGGCGCAGCTCCAGGGCCTCCCTCCCCGATCGATCCACGCTACAGGCTGTCTCCTGTAGCGTGGATCGGGGGGTTGGCCCTAGAGCTGCGCAGCTGCACTCGCGTCTGTGGGGACCGCGCAGCCGCGGCCTACTCGGGCGGCCATTTTTGAGGAGGCAGAAGAGCCCGACCAGGGCTGTGGGGTCGGGATCCAGCCAAGAGGAGATTAAGCAGCGGGGACCCGGCGGAACTGCACGGAGGGCGCAGATGGCGTCCTCCGTGCCTTCAAAAATCATGCAGGTACAGAACTTTTTTTTAATTTGGGCTCGTAAGTCCTTTAAGAATTGGAGGCCTACAATACCGCTTTTGACTCATAATTCCAGACAGAAATGCACCGCCAGGGAGGTTAAGTGGTCAAACTGACAGCGGCTAAGCCCCATCCTCACTATCATTACCATACCATGCTGACAAATTGTTATTTTTAACACTTCTAATGAAGATGGTTTCTGAAGCTGGAGGTCAGTCTATAAACTGCCACAAAAGTGGGTGGGTGAGTAGCAGAGATGGATTAAGATGTAATAGGGCCACTGGCAAGGTAGATTTGGAGCCCCCTCGTGGTCTTTTTTTGGTTAGCTGAAGTGGAGAGAGGTCAGAGAAGGTGGTTGGTGGGCCCCTTGAAACCTAATATGCCCCAAGCATCTGCCTAGGTTGCCTGGTGGATAATATTGCTCTTTTGAGTAGGTGGCTGGAGAGGGCCAGATCTTGTTAGATGCCAATTTCCCTCATCCTCGCGAACAACATTTTTGTCTGTTGTCGCTCAGCATGTCTTCTGGAGTTTTTTGAGTATAGAAAGTTTGTCACTTGTAGCTGAACTTTGCTCTGATGGGCTCTCATGTAAGACGCTGAAATCTTACGTTGTGTAACTCTGCCTATTTTCAGCAAGTAATGGAGATGATTATTTGCTTCGATGAGTAACTCTTGTCATTTATAATGAGTTACAAAAGGAACTATTAATATCATCGCTGTTCTCTTATAAAGTTCCCCACACAGAAGCATTTATTCTGACGCTTAGCTGCTAACATCTATACAACATATAAAACGGCATCACCATTGCCGGGGCTGTTGTATGGCAGTTATACATTTTTGTTTCAAAGCCCTAAACCAGGTGGGTACTTTTTGAACTGCTTCCGGGCTGCGGTTATTGAAATCTACACTCTGTTTGGCAGTTATCCTTGCCTGGACATAGATTTCAACTGCCACACAGACCTGCCACTAGTACCGTCGATCACACCGCTCTCCCGCTGCTGCAGGCCACTTTTTCTGCCGTCGCTATGACAGCAGAGCTCCGTGAGCCGGTCAAGAGCCAATTTAATTGGCTCCTGACGCCATGGTCACTGTGAACTTATCTCATTAGCTCACATTGATCACAGGGTCAGGAGCCAATAAAAACACAGAAACTCTGCTGTCTAGAGCGAGTGAGCTTTAGCAACATGTCAGCGCGGCGAGTAATCGGTAAACTCCGTTTTTTGGTACCAGCAGTCCTTATCTTTAAAGGGCCAGAGACTGCTGGTACGCAAGTGGTTAAAGGACCACTATCATGAAATATTGTAAAATTGAAAATACATATTTATAAGACGTACATCTCTCCCAGAGTAATATGTACCGTGCATTACTTTTCTCCTGTGTTGCTGTCACTTACAGTAGGCAGAAAAAAAAATCTGACATCTGACAGGTTCTCCTCAATCCGGCCCTAGCTATATACAGTAAAATAATGTGGTGAAAGGCCCTCATTGCCTGGCATAGCGATCGCGCCTGGAAAATTGCAAAATTGCAGCAGGCAGCACTTTTAGGATCGCTCCACAATTGCAATGCTGCTGTGATATCATCCCCATAGGGTTCCACTGGTGCGGCGCTTTGCTGATCGCCCGTGGTCAGCATGTGAGCCTTAAAATGAACTCGAGGTAAGAGTGATATGGAGGCTGCCATATTTATTTTTTTCGAAACAATACCAGTTGAACTTGCACAGTGGGAAACATGGCAGCGCTTTCAAACAAAACCTATACCTGAATTTGCATCTGTTTTGCATTCAAGGCATGTATTTAGTTCCAGAGGGGTTTTGCATTGCCTTTGTAGGCTTACAGTTCGGATGCATCCTTGAGCGCTGTCACTTATGTCTGTTTTGTTAAACAATACCAGTTACTTGACAGCCCAGCTGGTCTGAAGGGACCCATACACTGGTCGATTTCAACCATCGATCAATCGATTCTATGGAATTGATTGATCGATCAGAAATCGATTCCTTCAAATCGATCCATCGATTTGTGGTCGATTTCGACTGATTTGATCTATCTGACAGGATGGAAGATCTAGGTCGATCTGCTGCTGGTAGCTGATCCATGGCCCATAGAGTTGCATTGGATCTAATGGTCCAATAATGCATTTCGATAGATTCCAATAGATTTCATACTGAAATCTATTGGAAATCTGTTCCTAGTGTGTGGCACACATCAGATAGATTCCTGTCAGATTCGACCCGACAGGCATCTGACAGAAATCTATCTGATGGTCGAATCTGCTGCAAATCTACAAGTGTATGGCCACCTTAATACACCAGAAACAAGCATGCAGCTAATCCTGTCAGATCTGACAATAATGTCAGAAACACCTGATCTGCTGCCTGCTTGTTCAGGGTCTATGGCTGAAAGTATTAGGGCCCATTCACACTTAAAAGCGCAAAACGCTTTGCAAGAGTGATTTTTTACCGAGAATTAACGTGGAAAATTCACTGAACACTGCAGCGATTTTCAGGCGATTTCCCGGCGATCGCGTTTCAGTACTATAGAAGCGCTAAACGTGATCGCCAGGAAATCGCCTGAAAATGGTGCAGGCTACATGTTAGCGTTTGCCAGCGATTAACGTAAATTGCCCAAGTAAGAACGGGCCCATAGGGTATTATAGCACTAGCGCTTTAAAAAGCGATATCGCTTGAACGTTTTGCCGAAATCGCCGGCAAAAACGCTCTAGTGTGAATGGGCCCTAAGAGAGAGAGGATCGGCAGGACAGCCAGGCAACTGGTATTGCTTAAATGACACATTAGAGGAGAAAAGAAAAATCTACTTCCCAGGACTTGTTCCAGCCCCTGGCAGCCTATGTGTCCCTCGCCACAGCTCCGGTCCCAGCCAGTCTCCTGGGGACCCTATTGCGATTGCGCACTTCTCCCAGTTGCGCCCACATAGCCAGGAGCCGTCTGAGCAGGCGCAGAATTGCGGTGTGTGAACCATTTTTCTACATATCTCGTGTTCAGATTCAGGACTTTCCGAATCCCAAATATATTGCCCCCTTAGCCAAACCGCCATTGATCTGGACTCCCGCACACGAGAATCACTAAAACACTACAATCAATCAGATGATTTAGTCCTTGCTATCGATCGACGTCTGCTCTGACCTTTGCGACACACGCTATGGCACCCGGCCGCTAATATGATAGACATGTGCCTGGAATAGCTGCGGATATGAGTGGGGCTTATTTCTCCAGGTCATGCGTTATTTGATTATCCCATACATTGACTTATTTAGCCAAAGTTAGTAGGTTACTGAGAGCGGAAGCCGGCTTTATTGACTTGAGTATAAACACTTAATTCAAAGACCACTGAGAGCTTTTCAAGACCAAAATAACCCATAAGTGGTGATGACCAGGGTCAGATATTCCCTGAGGCTTTCAACGTAATTCCCTCTGATAAACTGACCTGTTAACTGCTGCTGTGTCTCCAGGAACTCGCACTAAGCATGCAGCACAGCACCTCTGTGACTAGGCACTCGCTGAAGCAGCCGCACTAAGCATGCAGCACAGCGCCTGTGTGACTAGGCACTCACTGAAGCAGCCGCACTAAGCATGCAGCACAGCGTCTGTGTGACTAGGCACTCACTGAAGCAGACGCACTAAGCATGCAGCACAGCGCCTGTGTGACTAGGCACTCGCTGAAGCAGCCGCACTAAGCATGCAGCACAGCGCCTGTGTGACTAGGCACTCACTGAAGCAGCCGCACTAAGCATGCAGCACAGCGCCTGTGTGACTAGGCACTCACTGAAGCAGCCGCACTAAGCATGCAGCACAGCGCCTGTGTGACTAGGCACTCACTGAAGCAGCCACACTAAGCATGCAGCACAGCGCCTGTGTGACTAGGCACTCAATGAAGCAGCCGCACTAAGCATGCAGCACAGCGCCTGTGTGACTAGGCACTCACTGAAGCAGCCGCACTAAGCATGCAGCACAGCACCTGTGTGACTAGGCACTCTCTGAAGCAGACGCATTAAGCATGCAGCACAGCGTCTGTGTGACTAGGCACTCACTGAAGCAGACGCACTAAGCATGCAGCACAGCGCCTGTGTGACTAGGCACTCACTGAAGCAGCCACACTAAGCATGCAGCACAGCGCCTGTGTGACTAGGCACTCACTGAAGCAGCCGCACTAAGCATGCAGCACAGCACCTGTGTGACTAGGCACTCACTGAAGCAGCCGCACTAAGCATGCAGCACAGTACCTGTGTGACTAGGCACTCACTGAAGCAGCAGCACTAAGCATGCAGCACAGCGTCTGTGTGACTAGGCACTCACTGAAGCAGCAGCACGAAGCATGCAGCACAGCGCCTGTGTGACTAGGCACTCACTGAAGCAGCAGCACTAAGCATGCAGCACAGCGCCTGTGTGACTAGGCACTCACTGAAGCAGCCGCACTAAGCATGCAGCACAGCACCTGTGTGACTAGGCACTCACCGAAGCAGCCGCACTAAGCATGCAGCACAGCACCTGTGTGACTAGGCACTCACTGAAGCGGCCGCACTAAACATGCAGCACAGCACCTGTGTGACTAGGCAGTCACTGAAGCAGCCGCACTAAGCATGCAGCACAGCGCCTGTGTGACAAGGCACTCACTGAAGCAGCAGCACTAAGCATGCAGCACAGTGCCTGTGTGACTAGGCACTCACTGAAGCAGCCGCACTAAGCATGCAGCACAGCACCTGTGTGACTAGGCAGTCACTGAAGCAGCCGCACTAAGCATGCAGCACAGTACCTGTGTGACTAGGCACTCACTGAAGCAGCCGCACTAAGCATGCAGCACAGCACCTGTGTGACTAGGCACTCACTGAAGCAGCCGCACTAAGCATGCAGCACAGCACCTGTGTGACTAGGCAGTCACTGAAGCAGCCGCACTAAGCATGCAGCACAGCACCTGTGTGCCTAGGCACTCACTGAAGCAGCCGCACTAAGCATGCAGCACAGCGCCTGTGTGACTAGGCACTCACTGAAGCAGCCGCACTAAGCAGGTAGCACAGCACCTGTGTGACTAGGCACTCACTGAAGCAGCAGCACTAAGCATGCAGCACAGCACCTGTGTGCCTAGGCACTCACTGAAGCAGCCGCACTAAGCATGCAGCACAGCGCCTGTGTGACTAGGCACTCACTGAAGCAGCCGCACTAAGCATGCAGCACAGCACCTGTGTGACTAGGCACTCACTGAAGCAGCAGCACTAAGCATGCAGCACAGCACCTGTGTGCCTAGGCACTCACTGAAGCAGACGCACTAAGCATGCAGCACAGCGCCTGTGTGACTAGGCACTCGCTAAAGCAGCCGCACTAAGCATGCAGCACAGCGCCTGTGTGACTAGGCACTCACTGAAGCAGCCGCACTAAGCATGCAGCACAGCGCCTGTGTGCCTAGGCACTCACTGAAGCAGCCGCACTTAGCATGCAGCACAGCGCCTGTGTGCCTAGGCACTCACTGAAGCAGCCGCACTAAGCATGTAGCACAGCGCCTGTGTGCCTAGGCACTCACTGAAGCAGCAGCACTAAGCATGCAGCACAGCGCCTGTGTGCCTAGGCACTCACTGAAGCAGCCGCACTAAGCATGCAGCACAGCGCCTGTGTGACTAGGCACTCACTGAAGCAGCCGCACTAAGCATGCAGCACAGCGCCTGTGTGACTAGGCACTCACTGAAGCAGCCGCACTAAGCATGCAGCACAGCGCCTGTGTGACTAGGCACTCACTGAAGCAGCCACACTAAGCATGCAGCACAGCACCTGTGTGACTAGCCACTGACTGAAGCAGCCGCACTAAGCATGCAGCACAGCGCCTGTGTGACTAGGCACTCACTGAAGCAGCCGCACTAAGCATGCAGCACAGCACCTGTGTGACTAGGCACTCACTGAAGCAGCAGCACTAAGCATGCAGCACAGCACCTGTGTGCCTAGGCACTCACTGAAGCAGACGCACTAAGCATGCAGCACAGCGCCTGTGTGACTAGGCACTCGCTAAAGCAGCCGCACTTAGCATGCAGCACAGCGCCTGTGTGACTAGGCACTCACTGAAGCAGCCGCACTAAGCATGCAGCACAGCGCCTGTGTGCCTAGGCACTCACTGAAGCAGCCGCACTAAGCATGCAGCACAGCGCCTGTGTGCCTAGGCACTCACTGAAGCAGCCGCACTAAGCATGTAGCACAGCGCCTGTGTGCCTAGGCACTCACTGAAGCAGCAGCACTAAGCATGCAGCACAGCGCCTGTGTGCCTAGGCACTCACTGAAGCAGCCGCACTAAGCATGCAGCACAGCGCCTGTGTGACTAGGCACTCACTGAAGCAGCCGCACTAAGCATGCAGCACAGCGCCTGTGTGACTAGGCACTCACTAAAGCAGCCGCACTAAGCATGCAGCACAGCGCCTGTGTGACTAGGCACTCACTGAAGCAGCCACACTAAGCATGCAGCACAGCACCTGTGTGACTAGCCACTGACTGAAGCAGCCGCACTAAGCATGCAGCACAGCGCCTGTGTGACTAGGCACTCACTGAAGCAGCCGCACTAAGCATGCAGCACAGCGCCTGTGTGACTAGGCACTCACTGAAGCAGCCGCACTAAGCATGCAGCACAGCGCCTGTGTGACTAGGCACTCACTGAAGCAGCAGCACTAAGCATGCAGCACAGCGCCTGTGTGACTAGGCACTCACTGAAGCAGCCGCACTAAGCATGCAGCACAGCGCCTGTGTGACTAGGCACTCACTGAAGCAGCCGCACTAAGCATGCAGCACAGCACCTGTGTGACTAGGCACTCACTGAAGCAGCCGCACTAAGCATGCAGCACAGCACCTGTGTGACTAGGCACTCGCTGAAGCAGCAGCACTAAGCATGCAGCACAGCACCTGTGTGACTAGGCACTCACTGAAGCAGCCACACTAAGCATGCAGCACAGCACCTGTGTGACTAGCCACTGACTGAAGCAGCCGCACTAAGCATGCAGCACAGCGCCTGTGTGACTAGGCACTCACTGAAGCAGCCGCACTAAGCATGCAGCACAGCGCCTGTGTGACTAGGCACTCACTGAAGCAGCCGCACTAAGCATGCAGCACAGCGCCTGTGTGACTAGGCACTCACTGAAGCAGCAGCACTAAGCATGCAGCACAGCGCCTGTGTGACTAGGCACTCACTGAAGCAGCCGCACTAAGCATGCAGCACAGCGCCTGTGTGACTAGGCACTCACTGAAGCAGCCGCACTAAGCATGCAGCACAGCACCTGTGTGACTAGGCACTCACTGAAGCAGCTGCACCAAGCATGCAGCACAGCACCTGTGTGACTAGGCACTCACTGAAGCAGCCGCACTAAGCATGCAGCACAGCACCTGTGTGACTAGGCACTCGCTGAAGCAGCAGCACTAAGCATGCAGCACAGCACCTGTGTGACTAGGCACTCACTGAAGCAGCCACACTAAGCATGCAGCACAGCACCTGTGTGACTAGGCACTCACTGAAGCAGCCGCACTAAGCATGCAGCACAGCGCCTGTGTGATTAGGCACTCACTGAAGCAGCCACACTAAGCATGCAGCACAGCGCCTGTGTGACTAGGCACTTACTGAAGCAGCCGCACTAAGCATGCAGCACAGCACCTGTGACTAGGCACTCACTGAAGCAGCCGCACTAAGCATGCAGCACAGCACCTGTGTGACTAGGCACTTACTGAAGCAGCCGCACTAAGCATGCAGCACAGCACCTGTGTGACTAGGCACTCACTGAAGCAGCCACACTAAGCATGCAGCACAGCACCTGTGTGACTAGGCACTCACTGAAGCAGCCACACTAAGCATGCAGCACAGCACCTGTGTGCCTAGGCACTCACTGAAGCAGCAGCACTAAGCATGCAGCACAGCACCTGTGTGACTAGGCACTCACTGAAGCAGCCGCACTAAGCATGCAGCACAGCACCTGTGTGACTAGACACTCACTCAAGCAGCAGCACTAAGCATGCAGCACAGCACCTGTGTGACTAGGCACTCACTGAAGCAGCCGCACTAAGCATGCAGCACAGCACCTGTGTGACTAGGCACTCACTGAAGCAGCCGCACTAAGCATGCAGCACAGCACCTGTGTGACTAGGCACTCACTGAAGCAGCAGCACTAAGCATGCAGCACAGCACCTGTGTGACTAGGCACTCACTGAAGCAGACGCACTAAGCATGCAGCACAGCACCTGTGTGACTAGGCACTCACTGAAGCAGCCACACTAAGCATGCAGCACAGCGCCTGTGTGACTAGGCACTCGCTGAAGCAGCCGCACTAAGCATGCAGCACAGCGCCTGTGTGCCTAGGCACTCACTGAAGCAGCAGCACTAAGCATGCAGCACAGCACCTGTGTGACTAGGCACTCACTGAAGCAGCCGCACTAAGCATGCACCACAGCACCTGTGTGACTAGGCACTCGCTGAAGCAGCCGCACTAAGCATGCAGCACAGCACCTGTGTGACTAGGCACTCACTGAAGCAGCAGCACTAAGCATGCAGCACAGCGCCTGTGTGACTAGGCACTCACTGAAGCAGCCGCACTAAGCATGCAGCACAGCGCCTGTGTGCCTAGGCACTCACTGAAGCAGCCGCACTAAGCATGCAGCACAGCACCTGTGTGACTAGGCACTCACTGAAGCAGCCGCACTAAGCATGCAGCACAGCGCCTGTGTGCCTAGGCACTCACTGAAGCAGCCGCACTAAGCATGCAGCACAGCGCCTGTGTGACTAGGCACTCACTGAAGCAGCCGCACTAAGCATGCAGCACAGCGCCTGTGTGACTAGGCACTCACTGAAGCAGCCGCACTAAGCATGCAGCACAGCGCCTGTGTGACTAGGCACTCACTGAAGCAGACGCACTAAGCATGCAGCACAGCACCTGTGTGCCTAGGCACTCACTGAAGCAGCAGCACTAAGCATGGAGCACAGCACCTGTGTGACTAGGCACTCACTGAAGCAGCCGCACTAAGCATGCAGCACAGCACCTGTGTGCCTAGGCACTCACTGAAGCAGCAGCACTAGGCATGCAGCACAGCACCTGTGTGACTAGGCACTCACTGAAGCAGCCGCACTAAGCGTGCAGCACAGTACCTGTGTGACTAGGCACTCACTGAAGCAGCCGCACTAAGCATGTAGCACAGCGCCTGTGTGCCTAGGCACTCACTGAAGCAGCCGCACTAAGCGTGCAGCACAGCACCTGTGTGCCTAGGCACTCACTGAAGCAGCCGCACTGAGCATGCAGCACAGCGCCTGTGTGACTAGGCACTCACTGAAGCAGCCGCACTAAGCATGCAGCACAGTGCCTGTGTGACTAGGCACCCGCTGAGGCAGCCGCACTAAGCGTGCAGCACCGCACCTGTGTGCCTAGGCACTGACTGAAGCAGCAGCACTAAGCGTGCAGCACAGCGCCTGTGTGACTAGGCACTCACTGAAGCAGCCGCACTAAGCATGCAGCACAGCACCTGTGTGACTAGGCACTCACTGAAGCAACCGCACTAAGCATGCAGCACAGCACCTGTGTGACTAGGCACTCACTGAAGCAGCCGCACTAAGCATGCAGCACAGCACCTGTGTGACTAGGCACTCACTGAAGCAGCCGCACTAAGCATGCAGCACAGCACCTGTGTGCCTAGGCACTCACTGAAGCAGCCGCACTAAGCATGCAGCACAGCGCCTGTGTGCCTAGGCACTCACTGAAGCAGCCACACTAAGCATGCAGCACAGCGCCTGTGTGACTAGGCACTCACTGAAGCAGCCGCACTAAGCATGCAGCACAGCATCTGTGTGACTAGGCACTCACTGAAGCAGCAGCACTAAGCATGCAGCACAGCACCTGTGTGACTAGGCACTCACTGAAGCAGCCGCACTAAGCATGCAGCACAGCACCTGTGTGACTAGGCACTCACTGAAGCAGCCGCACTAAGCATGCAGCACAGCACCTGTGTGACTAGGCACTCACTGAAGCAGACGCACTAAGCATGCAGCACAGCACCTGTGTGCCTAGGCACTCACTGAAGCAGCAGCACTAAGCATGCAGCACAGCACCTGTGTGACTAGGCACTCACTGAAGCAGCCACACTAAGCATGCAGCACAGCGCCTGTGTGACTAGGCACTCGCTGAAGCAGCCGCACTAAGCATGCAGCACAGCGCCTGTGTGCCTAGGCACTCACTGAAGCAGCAGCACTAAGCATGCAGCACAGCACCTGTGTGACTAGGCACTCACTGAAGCAGCCGCACTAAGCATGCAGCACAGCACCTGTGTGACTAGGCACTCGCTGAAGCAGCCGCACTAAGCATGCAGCACAGCACCTGTGTGACTAGGCACTCACTGAAGCAGCAGCACTAAGCATGCAGCACAGCGCCTGTGTGACTAGGCACTCACTGAAGCAGACGCACTAAGCATGCAGCACAGCACCTGTGTGACTAGGCACTCACTGAAGCAGCCGCACTAAGCATGCAGCACAGCACCTGTGTGCCTAGGCACTCACTGAAGCAGCAGCACTAAGCATGCAGCACAGCACCTGTGTGACTAGGCACTCAGTGAAGCAGACGCACTAAGCATGGAGCACAGCGCCTGTGTGACTAGGCACTCACTGAAGCAGCCGCACTAAGCATGCAGCACAGCGCCTGTGTGACTAGGCACTCACTGAAGCAGCCGCACTAAGCATGCAGCACAGCACCTGTGTGACTAGGCACTCACTGAAGCAGCCGCACTAAGCATGCAGCACAGCACCTGTGTGCCTAGGCACTCACTGAAGCAGCAGCACTAAGCATGCAGCACAGCACCTGTGTGACTAGGCACTCACTGAAGCAGCCGCACTAAGCATGCAGCACAGCACCTGTGTGCCTAGGCACTCACTGAAGCAGCAGCACTAAGCATGCAGCACAGCACCTGTGTGACTAGGCACTCACTGAAGCAGCCGCACTAAGCGTGCAGCACAGTACCTGTGTGACTAGGCACTCACTGAAGCAGCCGCACTAAGCATGCAGCACAGCGCCTGTGTGCCTAGGCACTCACTGAAGCAGCCGCACTAAGCGTGCAGCACAGCACCTGTGTGCCTAGGCACTCACTGAAGCAGCCGCACTGAGCATGCAGCACAGCGCCTGTGAGACTAGGCACTCACTGAAGCAGCCGCACTAAGCATGCAGCACAGCACCTGTGTGACTAGGCACTCACTGAAGCAGCCGCACTAAGCATGCAGCACAGCACCTGTGTGACTAGGCACTCACTGAAGCAGCCGCACTAAGCATGCAGCACAGCGCCTGTGTGACTAGGCACTCACTGAAGCAGCCGCACTAAGCATGCAGCACAGCGCCTGTGTGACTAGGCACTCACTGAAGCAGCCGCACTAAGCATGCAGCACAGCGCCTGTGTGACTAGGCACTCGCTGAAGCAGCGGCACTAAGCATGCAGCACAGCACCTGTGTGACTAGGCACTCACTGAAGCAGCCGCACTAAGCATGCAGCACAGCACCTGTGTGACTAGGCACCCGCTGAAGCAGCCGCACTAAGCATGCAGCACAGCACCTGTGTGACTAGGCACTGACTGAAGCAGCCGCACTAAGCATGCAGCACAGCGCCTGTGTGACTAGGACCTCACTGAAGCAGCCGCACTAAGCATGCAGCACAGCACCTGTGTGCCTAGGCACTCACTGAAGCAGCCGCACTAAGCATGCAGCACAGCCCCTGTGTGACTAGGCACTCACTGAAGCAGCCGCACTAAGCATGCAGCACAGCGCCTGTGTGACTAGGCACTCGCTGAAGCAGCCGCACTAAGCATGCAGCACAGCGCCTGTGTGACTAGGCACTCTCTGATGCAGCCGCACTAAGCATGCAGCACAGCGCCTGTGTGACTAGGCACTGACTGAAGCAGACGCACTAAGCATGCAGCACAGCGCCTGTGTGACTAGGCACTCTCTGATGCAGCCGCACTAAGCATGCAGCACAGCACCTGTGTGACTAGGCACTCTCTGATGCAGCCGCACTAAGCATGCAGCACAGCGCCTGTGTGACTAGGCACTGACTGAAGCAGACGCACTAAGCATGCAGCACAGCGCCTGTGTGACTAGGCACTCACTGAAGCAGACGCATTAAGCATGCAGCACAGCGCCTGTGTGCCTAGGCACTCACTGAAGCAGACGCACTAAGCATGCCACTAGGCTGATGCAGGAGCAACAGCATGTTACTGCGGGGTCGGAAGTAATGTAAGTCAATGGGCGACGCATACCTTTTGAAAAGATTGGCAGTGGCGTTGTGGCATAAATTACTGAAGGGAATACGAAGGGGATCCCAGTGACGTACTTCCGGCCCAGCCCATCTCAGGTTTTTTTTAACCACTTAAGTACCAGCGGTCTCTGTCCCTGCAACCTTCCTGGCGGTAAGCCCGAGCTGAGCTTTTTTTGGCAACACGCAGCTAGCACTTTGCTAGCTGCGTGTGCACTCCGATCGCCGCCTCTCCACGCCGATTAGCCGCAGCTCTCCGTGCTGCCCCCTCCCCCCCCCGACCCCGTGCGTGCCTGGCCAATCAGTACCAGGCAGCGCTGAGGGGTGGATCGGGACTCCCTTTGACGTCATGACGTCGGTGACGTCATCCCGCCCGTCGCGATGGCGACGGGGGAAGCCCTCCAGGAAATCCCGTTGTTTGAACAGGATTTCCTGATCAAAGATTGCCGGAGGCGATCGAATCGGGTGGGGGGATGCCGCTGCACAGCGGCTATCATGTAGCGATCCCTAGGCTCGCTAAATGATTAAAAAAAAATTAATAAAATAAAAAACTGCTTCGCTACCCCCTGGCGGTTTCTAATAGACCGCCAGGAGGGTTAATGATCAGAGACGCTGGTACCAGAAACGGCAGAACACCAACGGATAACGGCGAATCGCCGCACATACCCGCCGCAATCCACGTCACCGCCGCACATAAGGAACCTGGGTGACCCACTCTGCCCTCTCTATGATGGCAGAGTCATGTGACCCGGTCATGAGCTGCTTTCATTGGCTACTGACCCTGTCTTTCAATGTAAGCCAATGGGAGTTGCTTACATTGAAAGACAGGGCCAGGAGCCAATGAAATCGGCTCCTGACCGGGTCACATGACTCTGCCGTCATAGAGACAGGCAGAGCGAGTGACCTGCGGGGGAAGACGGCGGGGATTCAGCGGTGAGATCAGCGGGAGCGACGGAATCAGCGGATGCGCGCACCAGCGGCTGATTGAAATCTACGCCCTGCCAGCCAGGTAACCACCAAAACAGGGTGTAGATTTCAATTAGCTTGGTCCAAAAGTAGTTAACTCATGATTTTTCTCTCCTTATTTGACTTGACTCATGATTTATCTCTCCTTATTTGTTTATTTCATGCATTAGCTCTCCTTAAGGTGGCCATACACGTATAGATTTGCAGCAGATTCGACCATCAGATAGATCTCTGTCAGATGCCTGCCAAGTCGAATCTGATAGGAATGTATCTGATGTGCGCCACACACTAGGAACAGATTTCCAGTAGATTTCAGAATGAAATCTATTGAAAATCGATCTAAATAATTGCATTATTGGACCATTAGATCCAATGCAATGCTATGGGCCATCGATCTGCAGCCAGCAGCAGATCGACCATCCTGTCAGATAGATCAAATTGATCGAAATAGGCCGCAAATCGATCGATAGATTTCTGATCGATTTCCAAAGAATTGATCGATGGCTGAAATCGATGTGTATGGGCCCCTTTACAGTTATGATGAAAAAAGTTAAGCTATCTTATCTGTCTGTAGTCTATCTATCTCTATCTATCTATCTAAATGTTTTTTTTTCTGTTATTAGTGGAAGCGTCTGGCTTTATATTCTGTTAATGCCTCACACTATTTGTAAAAGAAATAAAACAAAGAGCTCCCAGTTGTAAGATTCTGCATTTTATTACACAATACAAACACAGAAGAATGGCAGCATTTTCACAGCAGAGACACTGCAGATTGTATGATTGTCACGTTTTCTCCATTGCGGAGCAAGTCATACAGTACAAGCAGATTATCATTACGTTTGGCCACACCTCTTCTGACAGTTGCATATTTCGCTTGCTGTTGACAAGTTGTCATAACGCTACTATGCCAGGTGCAGCGACCAATCACGATGGATCTTTTAGGCCTCTTTCTCAGTGCGACGTTAAAGTCGCACGTTAGAAAATGTTTTAACGTGGACTAACGCACAGCAGTAATAGTAAGTCTGTGCAACATTCACAGTGCACACGTTGCATTGTGTGTAACGTGTAGCAATATGTAGAAAGTGCTGCATGCTGTGCGTTTAGCAATAAATCTGCTGCGTTATGTGTGTTGCACATGCTCAGTAATGTTTTTTTTTTTAATGTAACGCATGCGCCGTTTTCGTTCCATCACTGTGCGGCGAAAACAGCGCACCAAACGCAGGGCTGAAGAATGTACTATAACGTCCAAGTTATAGTCTTTCAATGCGTTGCATTAGGGGCACGTTATGCGACCTTAACGTCGCATCAAACGCAACATCCCACTGTGAAAGAGGCCTAAGTGTTCTGGCACCTAAAAACCAAAGAGTGTGAAATGTGATTGGATGTTGTGGATTGCTGCACTCTGTCAATGCTAAAGTGGCCAAACACTATTCAACCGAATTGATCAATATTCCATTTTTTTTCTATAAAATTTATGGATTGTATACAAACATTGAAAATGTTTTGTTTTTTTACCATTGAGAAAAAATAATTTTTCCAAATCTTTTGATAAATATCTGATCAGATGTGTTGGGAAAAATCAGAGAAAAAGACAAAAGCTGAATGTTTTATTCAATCTTTTTTTTGGTGTGTTTGTTTTACATTTGTAGAAAAATTGATACTAGGTATAAAGTATATTAATGCAATTTGTTCAAATTATTTGATGTAGTAGAAAAATGTATTGGATTTCTTTGGTCCACTCCCCCTCTACCCCCCACAAAAATTGAACTGAGTATGGCCACCTTTAAAGGACCACTATTGCAAAAATCATAAAAATGTAAAATAACGTAAACGCATACAAATAAGAAGTACGTTTCTTCCAGAGTAAAATAAGCTACAAATTACTTTTTTCCTATGTTGCTGTCACTTACAGTAGGTAGTAGAAATCTGACAGAGCCGACAGGTTTTGGACTCGCTCAGCTCCTTATGGGGGATTCTCAGGGTTTTCTTTATTTTCAAAAGCAGTTAGTGAATGGCAGTTGCTCCGCCCAACTGCCAAAAAAGTGTGCAAACAGGTAGAGGGGCGGTCTGCATCTTTTTATAAATCCTTTTCAGGGATTGTCTCTTTAGAAAAAATAAAGGCCATGCGGAGAATCCCCCATGAAGGGATGGACTAGTCCAAAACCTGTCGGTTCTGTCAGAATTCTACTGTTTACTGTAAGTGACAGCTAAATAGGAGAAAAGTAATTTATGGTTCATTTTACTCTCCAAGAAACATACTTATTATTTGTATGTGTTTTCAGGCATTACAAATGTTACACTTTTTCGCGATAGTGGTCCTTTAGGAGTACTTCCAGTATAAAATAGAGCCTGTCATATAATTGTCATATTTATTCAGAGTATTTTCTTGCTTCCTGGTGGTTTACAAGGCATTTTATTGGTAGGGAGTTAAAATATCACCTAGGAAAAAAACTTAGGGAAAAAAAATATTTGACTAGGGGCCACAGAGTGCAGTAATTAACAGCAACCAATCAGATTTCACCTTTCAGTAACTGGAAATTGCGAGAAGAATACGTGGCTTCTGACTGGCTAACATACCCATTTCAGACGCTCTTATTTTACAGAGAATGGTTGTTATTACAGATAAAAAATTGTTAAAGGCTACCCAAACTGACATGTGACATGATGAGATAGACATGTGTATGTACAGTGCCTAGCACACAAATAACTAGGCTGCGTACCTTTTTTACTTTCTCTGCCTGAAAGAGTTAAATATCAGGTATGTAAGTGGCTGACTCAGTCCTGACTCAGACAGGAAGTGACTATAGTGTGAACTTCAGTGATAAGAAATTCCACTTTTTATCTCTTTCTTGATCTCAGAAGCCATTTTCTGCTAGGAAAATGTTTTATAGTTGGAATTTTCATCAGTGAGGGTCACACTGTAGTCACTTCCTGTCTGAGTCAGGACTGAGTCAGCCACTTACATACCTGATATTTAACTCTTTCAAACAGAGAAAGAAAAAAAGGAACACAGCATAGCTATTTGTGTGCTAGGCACTGTACATACGTGTCTATCCCATCATGTCATATATCACTTTGGGTATCCTTTCAGTAAACATTAACAAAATATTTAGATTATTTACAAAATAGCATAGAAAAAGTTTTGAAGAGTTACAGACTGTTTGAGTCCACCAGACACATCAGGAGCAGGAGAGCTTTCTGGAATGGATAACATACTTAGCAGGTGAAGCATACGGCTGTTGGACCACCATGGAGGAGCTGTGGTTCCAACAGATGATACTGCCCCCTCCAAAAAATGTCACCTCCCTATCCCTCCATCATCCTATTTAGGGCCCTTTCCCACTGTCCACCTTTTAATTCAATTTTCAGTTCACACGCAATTCGCAGTCGCTTTGCTGTTCGCAAAGGCACTAGATTTACCACAGAAATCATGGAGCCTCTGTTCCACTTTCCCAGGAACAGGAATCATTGGTAATTTTCCCCTACAGGGCCAGTAGTAACAACCTATTCTCCAGTCATATTGTAAAGCTAAAAACAAAGCAATCCTAATTAGGGATGGTCAATGAAATGCAAATCGTTTTGAGTTGATGCAGGATAATGCTCATTTTGCATGCAAATTTATGCCATGGACCAATCAAATTTTACCTCAGCTGGATTTGATTGGTTAATTTTAAAGCTGCATAAATTTGTATAAAAAATTTGCATAATGCCGCATCAACTGAAAATTATTTGCATCTCATTGACCAATCATAGTCCAACAAAACAGAAACAGTTTTGAATCTTAGCAGTGAATGAGGTAAAGTTTGCTGAAAAAACATAAATGTTTGCATTTATCTGCTACAAATGAATATTCGCTAGAGACACATGTTTCCCGCTAACAACACAGAATAAAAAAACAATCGGCAAACAACTGAACAGCAGCAAAATTAAAGAAAAATATTAGAAAAAAATCATCATAGAAGAATCACGAAGAAACCAAAAATATCCAACAACAAAGAAAAAGTCTCGTAAAGGATAACTACATGACATGACCATAGGGATAGTCTAACATCCCTCCATCACATTTATATACAAATATAAATTCATATGTATAACTGTACATTCAAAAAATAGAAACAATACACTTTGCATTTAGTACACAGATTTTGTGCATACAGTATTAAAGCAGCGTGTCTTGTGTGAGCAGAGGTATCACCCCAGACCGATACTCTTAGGGCCGGTTCACATGGACGGCAGGCGGCTACCGGCGGACATGACATGACAACGCGGCAGTGAATCGACCCTAGAAGTTGCATGCGGCTTCTAGGGTCGCCTTAATCGACGCGGTAAATTGGGATCGGAACACTGCGTTTGTGCAATTGATGGTAATCAACGGTAACCGCGCAATGCTAAATGCTCCTATTCACTTGAATGGGAACGTTTAGCCGAGTCCCAGATGCTAGTGGTAATCGCGCTAATAGATTGTGAAAACTGTCATTGCTGACATCTGACCTCTTATCGGACTGTTTTAAAAACAAATAAAAATGTATTTATTTTTAAATAGAATAGTCTATGTGAGTGTATTTTTACCCTTTGGCCACAAGATGTTGCTACACTTAATGCCTCGGTACTGTGGCAGTACACAGGAAGTGTTATGTGTCTGTTTTACTTCTGCTTTGTGAATGAATACTAGCATCTTGTTGATGCCTGCTTTCATTCATTACAGGCACTGTGATAGGTTTTGGGAACAGCTGTTCCCATTCACCAATCACAAACCAGTGGGATTGCAATGGAAACAAATGGGAGCAGCCCGGTGATCGTGAGCAACGAGGTAAATAAGCAAATATGCATATCTACACCCCTGTTGGGCAAGTGAAGTTTTAAGAGATGGAAAGCTATCTAAATGCATTATTGGAACATTAGATCCAATGCAACTCTATGGGCCATCGACCTGCTGCCAGCAGCAGATCGACCTAGATTTTCCATCCAGTCAGATAGATCAAGTCGATCAAAATCAGCTGCAAATCGATTGTTCGGCTAATTGCATCGGCAGTTATTAGTTTCAATGAGTGGATCTCCATTCTTCAGACATAATCTTGCTGTGATTGTCATTTGGAATAATTATGCTGGGGCAGATCATGTGATCCTCCCACTGTAAGTCTGTATCTAGTTATAGGACTCCTCCATGCCTTGTCTATATATAACCAGCTGCTACAGACCATGAGAGTATTTCATGCCTCACTAATTAAAGTTGCCGATTTGGTATTGCTGATGTGACCACCGGATATGTATGCAGAGCTCAAAGTGGTGTCATTTTACCAAGAACAACACAAAGGAGGTAAGAGGCGCCCAATGGTGAATAAAACTGAGTTAAAACAACTCAAAATAAGAAAAAAGAGGTGACTTACCCCAATAACAAGTTCATATATATATGACTTTTTTTAAGCACAGACAACCTGTTTCGTGGGTCTACACCTCCTTCCTCAGGCTAAATAAAGTGCAAAGGTGTAAATTGAGCCAAGATTTATTCAGCACTGGGGGCCTCTTACACCCTTTGTTCTTCTCATCCTCCTTTGGAGGTATACTTTGGTACCTAGAGGATGTGCCACCGATAGGACCTATGTTAATTTATGACACCTCCAGTTCCACCTGCTGCCTGTGGTTGGTAGTCCCTAATGTAACCTTCCTCTGTGAGTATTTAAATTTCCTCTGATATTTATCACCTGACCAGTGTCACAGTCATAGTCATACTGCACCATTTGGGCTCCCGATGTCTCTGTGCGCTTCTTTTTTAGGAGTGTTTAGTCACCCTCCTCCACTACAGTTCCACTTACTGAAAACGTTTACATTTATCGCCATTTTTGTCACCATCCACAATCATTCTTGACTGTCACAAATCTATAGTGCGGATGTGCCCCGAAATCATTAAACAATTCACTTTGCCAAATCACCAAATGGCCAATGTAATATCTCTTTATTCTTTATGGTATGCATCTGTGTGATTTGATTTCCTTGTCAAAATTTGACATTTAACCAGCGGTAAAATGACATAAATATCTGTGTCCACCCATCGGCATACGTGAAAGAAAGTAAGCAAAGAGAAACCACTACAATACTCTGCAAGCTAAGTAAAAAAAAAATTTGTATGCCCCACCCCGAAAAAATGATCCAATACTTTTCCGACAAAGTAAGATATTTTAAAAATACAAAACATACATAGCACATGTGACTTTTGTATCCTTCAAAATATAGATAAATTATTACAATTGTTATATTACAATTTTTCAGCATGCACAAAAATAAATAAAAGATTTTACCACATCAAACATATCCCTGAATGCCTTCCTGCTGCTTGCCAAGAAGATGCATCTAACTCTTCTAACTTTCCCCTTTGTAAACAATTTTTACAGGACTTGGACAGTGAAACTGATGCTGATAAGGTGACTTGTTAAGGAACAGGATAATGTGTCTCCTATTTACTCACCAGACAGGCACGTGTAGTTGCAGAGTAAGCTCTCTCTGCTCTGTTGATGAGTAAAGAGGGTGGAGCTTATTAGCTAGAGGTGTAGTTGCAGAGTAAGCTGCATGCAGCTATCTCTGCTCTGCTGATGAGTAGAGGCGGTGGAGCTTAACTAGGGATGTAGTTAACTAGGGATGTAGTTGCAGAGGAAGCCATATGCTGCTTTCTCTGTTCTGATGATGAGTAGAGGGGGTGGAGCTTATTCACTAGGGGTGTAGTTGCAAAGTAAGCTCTCTCCGCTCTGCTGATGAGTGGAAGGGGTGGAATTTATGAACTAGGGATGTAGTTGCAGAGGAAGCCACATGCTGCTTTCTCTGCTCTGCTGATGAGTAGAAGGGGTGGAGCTTATTCACTAGGGTGTAGTTGCAAAGTAAGCTCTCTCTGCTCTGCTGATGAGAAGAGGGGGTGGACCTTATGAACTAGGGGTGTAGTTGCAGAGGAAGCAGCATGCAGCTTTCTCTGCTCTGCTGATCAGTGTGGTGGTGGGGGACTTATTAACTACGGGTGTAGTTGCAGAGGAGGCCACATGTAGCTTTCTCTGCTCTGGTGATGAGTAGAAGGGGTGGAGCTTATTAACTAGGGGTGTAGTTGCAGAGGAGGCTGCATGCAGCTTTCTCTAATCTAGTGATGAGTAGAGTGGGTGGAGCTTATTAACTAGGGGTGTAGTTGCAGAGAAAACTCTCTCTGCTCTGCTGATTAGTAGAGGGGTTGGAGCTTATTAACTAGGGGTGTAGTTGCAGAGGAAGCTGTATGCAGCTTTTTATGTTCTGCTATTGAGTAGAGAGGGTGGAGCTTATTAATTAGGGTTGTACCACAAGGGCACACAATATGCTTGCTTAATCCTCTTCATCCTAAAGCAAATCTGAAGTGAAAATAATCTGATGAAATAAACAGTTGTATCTACAATCCTATTCCTTAATAGTGTTTTCTTGAAATGCCATGGTCTTATTTTTGTATTTTAAAGGGAACCAGAGGCCCCAGAAAAAAGATTTTATACATACCTGGGGCTTCCTCCAGCCCCATACGCACGGATCGCTCCCACGCCGCCGTCCTCCGCTTCCAGTATCCGGCGGTACCGGGTCCCGTAATTTCAGCCAGTCGGCGACAGCACGCGGCCAATTGTCCGCATCACAGGGGCTCCCGGCATACCCTTACGCGTGCGGCTGCATACTGCGCAGCCGCAAGCGTACGGATATGGAGGGAGCCCCTGTGCATGCGGATAATTGTCCGCGTCCGCCGGAAGTGACGGGACCCGGTACCGGCGGATCCAGGAAGCAGAGGATGGCGGCGTGGGAGCGATCCGTGCGTATGGGGCTGGAGGAAGCCCCAGGTATGTATAAAATCTTTTTCTGGGGCCTCTGGTTCCCTTTAAAGAGAGTCTGAAGCCTCCAAAAATACCTGTTTTTACTTGTCAGTTCTCTTCAGCATTAATGCCATAGCTGAAACACCGCATCCCCGCAGGTGAACGCTCAATTAATACCCCGAAATCCTGGGGCAAAATTCCACGACTTTCCAGGTCATGGATTTTGCTGCCCCAGGTAGGCAGAGCTTTGCACTGTAGCTCTGCCTCCATTCACGTCAATCTCTGCCTCTCCCCGCCCCTCTCAGTGAAAGAAGACTGAAAGGGGCGGGAGGAGGTGGAGATCTGCAAAGATTGACGCGAGTAGAGGCAGAGCTACTGCGCAAAGCTCTGCCTCTTCCAGGAAGGAGCCCCGGGGATTTCTAGGCTATTAATTGCGGCGTTTCAGCTATGGCATTAATGCTGAAGAGAACTGACAAGTAAAAACATATATTTTTGGAGGCTTCAGACTCTCTTTAATTGTAAAATCAAAATTTTACATTTTTGACCGTCTCAGGTACGTGAAGGTAGATTTGTATTGTTGTCCAGCTCCCATACAGACAAATCTTCAACTGATGTGCTTTTGTCAACCACACAAACTTTTACAACCTCTAATTAGTCTGACTGCAGTCAGGTTGCAGAGAAACTGATTTAGAGCCCTGGATTTTTTGGCAACTATGACTAAGGGTGGATTATAAGCCCTGACACGCCTCCGTTGTCTCCAATGTTGCACGCTTTTAATAAAAGATGCCGGTTTTAACACTCATCTGAGTTTGAGGATCCTCCTCTTCTACTTGGATTTTTAACCTTTAGGCCTCTTTCACACTGAAGGCAGTGAGTCACCTGTCCAACGCTCCCGTGCACCAGTCTGGCACTTGGTAGCGCTCTGTTCATAGTATCCAAACCCTGTGGGCCCTCATACTACGAGGAGGTGGGAAAATTGGTCAATCGCTGGCCAATCAAACTTGAATGTGTGTATACCTGGCTTTATAGTGAGAAAAAAAGGAACACAGCCTAGTTCTAAGTAGGATTAGGACTGCGCATAAACATGTTTATCTCATCATGATACATGTCACTTCAGGTACCCTTTAATAATGACTGCAATTAAATGCCAAGTAACATCATCCAGATTGTCAGGATTGTGTGTTCTCAATTAAGTGGCTGGCACAGCACTGTTTTACAACAATGTTGGGACTACAGTAGTTTTGTATCTTCCAATATACAGCCTGCCTTATTCCAAGGCTGGACTTTTTGGTGCCCGCAGCGTGCTGCATAGCGCCAAAGCTTGGCACGGCTCTAGCAATGATGCTATAGTCCGCACCCGCGCACGGGAAATTCGAGGATCCGGCTATCGTAACTCGGAAGGGGACCAGTTTTTAACTCCACCCCCAATTTGTGCGGCAGCAGGGTGAGCCGTCATTCGGCTCACCCTGCGCCAAAAAGCCCTGCACTGACGTGCCATGGACACGCCCTATTCAGTCCCCACCCAAGATATAACCAATAGCTTTAGATGGAGTGGAGTCTTTCACAAATCGATAGAGCCTTCTTATCCACATCAACAACACATTCTTATACATTAATTTTTGCCCAAGGAACCTGTACACGGGCACTACGAGACAACATGACAACTATGATCTGCTGTAGGTGATGTCTGCCGGTAAACATGTGTCATCGAAAGACATTTTTGTACCGGACAGGTAAGTGTCCGTAACAGTGATGTCATCCAGCTCCGTGCTGAAGTGCTCCGGGCTCCCTCCGTTGCTGGACTCCTTAATAACGCTGTAATTGAGCGCTACGCCGTAATTGGTCGGCTTCTCCGAACGCTTCTTGTTGCACTTGCAGAGCTTCTTGAAGGCGGCGCGAAACTTCTGCGACATGAGGTTGTAAATGATGGGGTTGATGGCGCTATTCAGGTACACGCAGATCCTACAGAAAAGGATGAACCAATTCTCCAGGTATGGGTGAGACAGGAAGGAATTGACCACCACTAATGTCCTGTAGGGCATCCAAAGGAAGGCAAACAGGATCACCACCACCGCCAACATCTTTGTCACCTGCAAAGAGGAAAACAGAAAAGAAGGTCACAAAAAGATATAGAAATGAGTTGAGTCATAAGAGATTGGTCAGCTCTCTTTCACATTGGGTGGGCTTCGGAAGTCTTCGGAAGCACTCGGGCTCCGTACTGCACACGCGAGCACCCTCTCTAGCCCACTCGCCAGTCCTCATAAGCCCGAATGCTTCTGAAGACTTCCGAAGTGGCAGGAGATTTGAACGGTGATGCAGTTTATTTTCACTACAGGTTCACTCTAAAGGATACCTGATGTCAGAGGGACATGAAGGCTGCCATATTTATTTCCCTTTAAATGATGCAAATTGCCTTGCTGTCCTGCTGATCGTCTGCCTTTAATATATTTAGCCATACACCGTAAACCAGGGGTCCCCAAACGTTTTGGGTCGAGGGCCGGGTCAACATACTTCAGACTGCTGGGGGGCCGGAGTATACATAAAATGATGTCTTGGCGGGCCAGACAGTGAAGCATACCCAGGTGACAACCTGCAGTCCAATTGGACAGCAGTTTCACCTGATGTGGAATTTGATTGGAAACCAGCAAAATTACTGCTTTCTGGCTTCCATGTGGATGGGTGGTGCCAGCACTGCTATTCTATATGTGGACCACCAATATTTAAAGATGTAGCTGACCGTATCTCTAAGTAATACATTTTGTGTGTGGGGGGGCCGGTAAAAAAAACCTCAGGGGGCCGCATTCAGCCTGCGGGCCTTAGTTTGAGGACCACTGCCCTAAACAAACATGCTAAGTATACCTGAGCTGACATGTGACATGAGGAGATAAATGTGTATATACAGTGCCAAACATATGAATAATTAGGCTGTTTTTCTTTGTGTGTGTGTGTGTGTGTGTGTGTGTGTGTGTGACTGAAAGGCATGCAAGTGACAGTTTCTCTCATGTATAGTATAACCCTCACTGATAAGGAATTACAGCCATAAAACTTTTTCCTGCAGAGAACAGCTTCTAAGAGGAGGCTATAGATAAAAAAAGGTATTCGCTCTGGGATACGTAACAGACAATAAAACATTAAATCTGCTTTGTAAATGTTTAAACATATATTAAAGCCATGGGCTATCTAAAAAAGAAGTCATTGTAGGAGTAGGAGAATAGATACAATTGTTTATCTCATCAGTTTATTTTCACCTTGGGTTCACTTTAAAGGGACACTATCGATTGACATGCACAGTGTATCATTAATTCCATGTGTGCAGAGAGCTCAGTCAGAGACAGGCAGAGCTTTCTCTCACAGAGAGCAGAGGAAATGTATCTTATGTGCAACATAAACATCTGTAATTGTGTGTGTGAAACCTGATACATGAAACAAAAGCCTGTCAGGTAATCTACTTCAACATTACACTGTTGTTAGCATGTCAGACTTCAGAGATTCATACCTCTGCCAATGAGACATTCCAAACGTGGCTAAAATCTACACACAATGAATTAAAAAATTTTGCCTCTGATATTTAACCATTTAACGGCAATGCATCGTATTAAAACGTCATGCTTTTGCCTGTTAATGGCAACATGACGTTTTAATACGTCGCGCGTTCCCGCCGCCGCTCCGCACGTGTGCGCGCCGCTACCGCCGCCATTACCGTCGGGATCCCGTGCTGAGTGATTGGGGAAGAGGACCGAGCTGTCCTCTACCCAATCGCACTGCCTGGAGTGAATGGACGCGACCGCAAACAGCGGCTACGTCCATTCACATAAACAGGAAGCTGTTACAGTTGAATAAAGTGTAAAAAAAAAAAAAAGTGATCACTTCCTATACGGGAGAGTGTTCACTAGCGCCATCTTGTGGCCAAAAAGTATATTACACATACACACACCAGTACATACATACTATTAATAAAATTAATAAAATTACACTTCCAACCCTCCCCCCCCCCCCAAAAAAAAACCACTTGTAAATAAAAATCAGCTTAAAATAAATAAATAAATAGTTGCCTTAGGGACTCAGCTTTTTTTAACCTCTTCACCTCAAAGGGTTTTTCTGCTAAAAAAACCAGAGCAGTTTTCACCCGTCAGCGCTCCTTCCATTCATTCACCTATAACTTTATTACTACTTATTACAGCGAAACAATCTATATCTTGTTTTTTTTGCCACTGTATAGGCTTTCTTTGGGGGGTACTTTTTGCTAAAAATTATTTTCTTCTAACTCAGTTTTAATAAGAAGAATAAGAAAAAAATTGAAAAAAAACATTATTTCTCAGTTTTCAGCCATTATATTTTCAAAATGAAACATGCTACCGTAATTAAAACCCACACATTTTATTTTCCCGTTTGTATCGTTTATTGCAACGTTTAAACTTTTTCCCTAGTACAATGTATGGCGCCAATATTTCATTTGGAAATAAAGGTGCATTTTTTAAGTTTTGCGTCTATCCCCAATTACAGGCCCATAATTTATAAAGTAATTGTAGTATACAGTTTTTGTATACATATTAAAAAAGTTCAGTCCCTAAGGTAACTATTTATGTATTTTTTTTTAATTTTGTAATTTTTTTTTATTAAAAAAGTAAATACAAAAAAAATGGTAACTTTAGGGGAGTGTGGGAGGTCAGGGGTAAATAATAATAATAAAAAAGGTAACTAGGGATAATAAACTGAAAAAAAAAGGGGGATGTAATATTACAATTTGGCCACAAGATGTCCTCAGTAGTGACTTCAGCTCCGTACTGTTTGTATGGAAACGGAAGCACTACGCATACGGAATAAATGAATGGCCGAGCCGTCTGTATAGACGGCTGCAGCCATTCACACGGGGAATTAGATCAATGAATGGGATTTGTTTTCCCATTCATTGATCTAGCGGCGGGCGATCGGCGGTAATGAGCGGCGGTACCGAGCGCGGGGGGGGCGAGCGGGGGGGGCGTGGTGGGAGGGACGTAGTATCTACGTCTCTGCACAGAGTTATGGCAGTTTGCAGGGACGTAGTTACTCGTCCCGGGGGAGGGGAAATGGTTAATCTATATTTTATGGGGGAAATTAATTTTAATTTATTATATAGGGGCTTGTAATTACGGCCAGAACAACAAAAAAAAAACAGAAAAATAACACCTATATTTCAAAATAATATATTGTCGCCATACATTGTGATAGGGACATAATTTAAACCGTTTAATAATCGGGACAACTGGGCAAATAAAATGCGTTTGTTTTAACCACACGAGAATGTTTAATTTTAAAACTATAATGGCTGAAAACTGAGAAATTATTATTTTTTTTCATTTTTTTAGTTTTTTTCTCATTAAAACGCATTTAGAATAAAAAAATTCTTAGCAAAATGTACTACCCACAGAAAGCCTAATTGGTGGCGAAAAAAACGAGGTATAGATAATTTACTTGTGGTAAGTAGTAATAAAGTTATTAGGGAATAAACGGGAGGAGCACTGACAAGTGAAAATTGCTCTGGTCCGTTAGAGCAGAGTTCCCCAACCCTGTCCTCAAGGCCCACCAACAGTACATGTTTTGCAGAAAACCACAAACAGGCACAGGTGGGGTAATTAGTGTCTCAGCAGAGCTGATTAACTACCTCTGTGGTTTTCTACAAAACATGCACTGTTGGTGGGCCTTGAGGACAGGGTTGGGGAATACTGCGTTAGAGTAAAAACCCTTGGGGGTGAACTGGTTAACATGAAAAACTTTATTTTACATACTTAAAGGCTGCTTTCACAGTGGGATGTTAAAGTCCCACGTTACAGCAGCCAGTAACGCAGCCCAACTCACAGCACTGTAACATCAATTGTGCTGTTCACAGTGCACACGTTGCGTTAGGGTATAACGCTGCACGTTAAATGAAAGTGCAGCATGCTGTATGTTATACCCCTATAGAGCTGCATTAGATTGTTTGCACATGCTCAGTGACTAGCCACATGGCTAATTAATATTCACTGCACTGGCGTAACAATAGGGGATGCGACCCCTGCCGTCGCAGGGGGCCCGCTCAGGGACTTTTGGGGGGCAGGAGGGGTCGCAGCATAAGAGGAGAGTGTGGCAGATCGGTGGTGAGGGGGCACATCCCCCCCCCTCACCTCGGGCTCTCCTCTCAGCGCTCCCCCTCCTGCAATCATTGGTGGTGCTCGTGGCAACAGCAGCGGCAGGCTGAAGCTGAACACATTACCTCCTCTCGCTGGAGCTCTTCCGTTCTCTAAGAGCAACTTCCTGTTTACACAATCTGACGTCCAACTTCAACACCACCTTGCGTTGCGTTAGGGGCACGTTATGCGACCTTAACGTCCCCTAAAACGCAACGTCTTGGTGTTAAAGTAGCAAAAGGGAACCTTAACTGAGAGGGATATAAATGTTTCCTTTTATTTATTTTTTTTTTTTTTTTATTTTTTTTTGTATTAAAAAGCTTTATTGAGCATATCAACAAATATACAAAGCTTTTGAAAGCAGAACAGATAAAACATAAGGTATTAGCATACCAACTAAACATCAAGAAACTATGGGGGAGCATCTAGAGGACATAATGTAGATAGTTGGGCCGTCCGGCCTGGGAAATGGGGTATCCGATACCTCCTTCTGAGATCCCAGGGGTCAGTCTGTCCTACCTGTTTTTGGTGTAAGACTATATTGCTCCCTCTAACACATACATAAAACTTAAAAAAAAAAAGGAAAAAACCACATACATAAAAATAAAAACAGGATAAAAAGAAAGAACGAGCTATCAAGATACATTCCTGCATAAGGTATTTGGTTACAAGAGTCCTGAGTAAATCCAAACCTGTACATCATACTATAATGAGTGAACACATATGTCCAAGGGTAGTTAAGAACTCCTATATGTTTTCCAGGATTCCCAAATGAGATCAAATCTTGCCATATTTTCAATGCTATAATAATAAACCCGATCCATTATCATCATTAAGTCCAGACGTTGGGTAACCAGTGATAACTCTAGTTCTGTGGTTTTCCATTTGAAGGCTATTGACCACTGAGCGGCTAGTAGCATGTATCTATATAAAGGTCTAAATCTACCTGGCACATCATCATTAAAAGTATACAACAGGGCCTGGGAGGCGGATAACGAAACCGGAAATCCAAACACCTCTCGAATCATGGTTTTCCATGAGTTCCAGAACCGCTGTGCTCTGGGGCAGTCCCAGAAGACATGCAGTATCGTTCCTTCCAATCCACATCCTCTAAAACAAGTCGATGGGACCGAGGGATATATTTTATGAATTTTTGCCGGGGTGTAATACCAGCGAAATAAAATCTTGAGTGCCGTGTCCTTGACCATATTAGATTTGACTACACCAGAGACAGCGGTCCGGATATAAGACCAATCTGTTGGCTCAAATTGAGTTCCTAAGTCGCGCTCCCAAGCTCTCATATATGTCAATTTATTCTCACTGTCACAACCTATCAACTGGGCATATAAAGAAGAGATTAATCCTTTTTGTCGTGAAGATCCAAAATAGAGCAGTGCTGGTCGTAATGGAGAAAGCTACGCTTACGGATCATTACGCGTAATTTTACGCTATTACGCATTACGAAATTACGCTTACGGCATAGACAGTCACTTTCGGTACATGTCTATAATTACGCATAGCACTTACGCAATTACGCGTAAGTATACCGTAATTCGGGTTATTACGTTATAGGTTTACGCGTAAAATCCTACTAGCAATTAATGCGTAAGGTCATGCGGCCAAGCGGAAAAGTTGACGCATGGATCAATGTTAGGTAGCCGCCGACTTTAAGGGTTAATAGCAAAGCCCCCTTAAGTGCTAAGAGCCTCAAATTTGGAGAATATATTAAGGAGATCAGAAGGAATAAGAGGAAAAAATTTTTTTGCAAAAAGACCTTATAGTTTTTGAGAAAATCGATGTTAAAGTTTCAAAGGAAAAATATATACATTTAAAAACCCGCCGACTTTAACGGTTAATAGCAAAGCCTGCTTAAAATTTAGGAACACCAAATTCACAGGGTATATTAAGGGGATCAGTGGGAATAAGAGGAAAAATTTTTTTTTCAAAAAGACCTTATAGTTTTTGAGAAAATCGATGTTTAAGTTTCAAGGGCGAAAATGTCTTTTAAATGCGGAAAATGTCAGTTTTTTTTGCACAGGTAACAATAGTGTTTTATTTTCATAGATTCCCCCAAGTGGGAAGAGTTTTACTTACTTCGTTCTGAGTGTGGGAAATATAAAAAAAAAACGACGTGGGGTCCCCCCTCCCAGACCTCTTTAACCCCTTGTCCCCCATGCAGGCTGGGATAGCCAGAATGCGGAGCACCGGCCGCGTGGGGCTCCGCACCCTGACTATACCAGCCCGCATGGTCCATGGATTGGGGGGTCTCGGAAGGGGAGGGGCAGCCAAGCTTTCCCCTCCCCCTCCGAGCCCTTGTCCAATCCAAGGACAAGGGGCTCTACTCCACCTCCGATGGGCGGTGGAGGTGGAGGCCGCGATTTCCTGGGGAGGGGTTCATGGTGGCATCTGGGAGTCCCCTTTAAAAAGGGGTCCCCCAGATGCCCACCCCCCTCCCAGGAGAAATGAGTATAGAGGTACTTGTAGTACCCCTTACCCATTTCCTTTAAGAGTTAAAAGTAAAAAACACACAAACACATAGAAAAAGTATTTTAATTGAACAAAAAACATAACCACGAAAAAAGTCCTTTAATATTCTTAATTAACCATTAATACTTACCTGTCCCTTTAAAAGTCAGTTCCCACGCAATATCCTCGGAAATATACTAATCAGTTACAATGTAACAAAGTTATTACAATGTAACAACTTTGTTACTTTGTAACACCACCGCACCCGACGTCACTCGCCGCTCACCCGCCGGCCGCCGCATACACGCTAGTCCCCGCCGGCTCCCGCCGTCCACTCCGCCCACACCTGTCACTCATATACATGCTGGCACCCATGGGTGCCAGCATGTATATAGGTGACATGTGGGAGAGGCGGGGAGGGCAGCGGAGCCGGCGGGGACTTAGCGTCCCTTCACCCGACAGAGCTCTGAGCTATATTAGCTCAGAGCTCTCGAAAGCATCTTTGTATTTGGGCTCCAAGGAGCCCCATTGGTCCTTAGCAGACCAATGGGGTTCCTTCAAATCAGAAGGAACCCCATTGGTCTGCTAAGGACCAATGGGGCTCCTTGGAGCCCAAATACAAAGATGCTTAGAGAGCTCTGAGCTATAGCTCAGAGCTCTGTCGGTCCGTGCAGCGCAGACGCGGTGGCGGCGGCGGCGGTGAGTGACGTCGGGTGCGGCGTAGTTACAATGTAACAAAGTTGTTACATTGTAATAACTTTGTTACATTGTAACTGATTAGTATATTTCCGAGGATATTGCGTGGGAACTGGCTTTTAAAGGGACAGGTAAGTATTAATGGTTAATTAAGAATATTAAAGGACTTTTTTCGTGGTTATGTTTTTTGTTCAATTAAAATACTTTTTCTATGTGTTTGTGTGTTTATTTACTTTTAACTCTTAAAGGAAATGGGTAAGGGGTACTACAAGTACCTCTATACTCATTTCTCCTGGGAGGGGGGTGGGCATCTGGGGGACCCCTTTTTAAAGGGGACTCCCAGATGCCACCATGAACCCCTCCCCAGGAAATCGCGGCCTCCACCTCCACCGCCCATCGGAGGTGGAGAAGAGCCCCTTGTCCTTGGATTGGACAAGGGCTCGGAGGGGGAGGGGAAAGCTTGGCTGCCCCTCCCCTTCCGAGACCCCCCAATCCATGGACCATGCGGGCTGGTATAGTCAGGGTGCGGAGCCCCACGCGGCCGGTGCTCCGCATTCTGGCTATCCCAGTCTGCATGGGGGACAAGGGGTTAAAGAGGTCTGGGAGGGGGGACCCCACGTCGTTTTTTTTTTATATTTCCCACACTCAGAACGAAGTAAGTAAAACTCTTCCCACTTGGGGGAATCTATGAAAATAAAACACTATTGTTACCTGTGCAAAAAAAACTGACATTTTCCGCATTTAAAAGACACTTTTTAGCCCTTGAAACTTAAAAATCGATTTTCTCAAAAACTATAAGGTCTTTTTGAAAAAAAAATTTTTCCTCTTATTCCCACTGATCCCCTTAATATACCCGGTGAATTTGGTGTTCCTAAATTTTAAGCAGGCTTTGCTATTAACCGTTAAAGTCGGCGGGTTTTTAAATGTATATATTTTTCCTTTGAAACTTTAACATCGATTTTCTCAAAAACTATAAGGTCTTTTTGAAAAAAATTTTTTTCCTCTTATTCCTTCTGATCTCCTTAATATATTCTCCAAATTTGAGGCTCTTAGCACTTAAGGGGGCTTTGCTATTAACCCTTAAAGTCGGCGGCTTTTTTATATTATACGGGAGCGTAATATTACGCGATTACGGCAGACTGTGTAATTGCAATGGTAGTTTACTGCCTTACGCGTAATTTGTTACGCGTAAAACGTAACCCAACGGTCTATGCGTAATGAATTACGCGTAATACCGTAGCCTTACACGTAACGCTTACGGTGCATTTGTAGTGAATTACGATGCGTAATTACGCTAATGCGTAATTTCGGCCCAGCACTGAAATAGAGTGACTCAAACAGTGAAGGTTCAAACTCTGGGGGTGAAGAAAAGATGGAGGAGAAGTAATGTTTTATCTGACAAAAGCGAAATACCTCCTCTGCGGGGGCATCTTGACTAAATCTGAGCATATTAAAGGTAACTGGAACATCTCTAATCCAAAATTTATTGGCAGTTGAGCGGCCCTTATCCCTCCACCAGGAAAACAACTGTGGGTTCCTAAAAGCCGGAATAAAACGAGGATTTCCAAAGATGGAGATCCTGGAGGAGGGAAAGGTCATAAGCTTATATGATGAGGCAATCGAGATCCATAGCTTAGTCAGTGACGAAACAATCCTGTTCTTGCCGGCAAGAGTTGATGTATCTCTTTTAGTTACAACCGTGACCAAAGTAGATAGGTAGAATGGGAAGATTGTGGTAGATTCAAATTGGTACCAGGTGGGGGGGTTAGAATTTATTCCCCAATCTATGATTTGACTGAGCTTAGAGGCTAAGTAATAATGCCATAGGCTGGGTAAACCGATACCACCCTGTAAAGGGGATCTGTACAGGACTTGTGCTCGAATTCTGGCTGGTTTGCCGTCCCAAATAAACTTGTTAATTTGTGACTGTATGCTAGATATCGATTTTTTAGTAATAGTTATTGGGAGCATGCGAAACAAATATAACAATTTGGGGAGAATAATCATTTTACATGCTACACATCTGCCTAGCCATGAAACCTTAAATGAGGACCATGTTTTCAGGAGTTGAGTAATATTATTGACTGCATGTGAGAAGTTAGTTCCATATAAATCCCCATAGCTAGGTGTAAGAAAGACTCCCAAGTATTTAAATTTAGTTTTACTCCATTTGAACCCGTAAGTAGAGTCTAACCATTTAATTGTATGTGGATAGAGATTAATCGGGAGGGCTGTAGATTTACCTTAAGGCCAGAAAATTTTGCGAATTTGTCCAATATTTGGAATAAATTGGGCATGGTTGTTATAAGTCTAGTCAAGAACAGGAGAGCATCGTCAGCATACAGAGTTAATTTGATGTTGTCGATTCCATAACCATGGATGTCAGGATGTCGTCTAATCGCCACCGCCAGCGGCTCTAAAGCAAGAGCGAATAGCAATGGGGAGAGAGGGCAACCCTGACGGGTACCACGTTTGAGCTGAACAGGAGCGGATGATGCGCCAGGGATGCGGATCACTGTAGATGGGGAGTCATACAATGCTGAAACTGCTGTAATTATAGGGCCAGTTAGGCCAAAGCCTTCCAAAGCAGCGGTCAGATACTGCCAACCCACTGAATCGAACGCCTTGCTAATGTCTAAACCCAACATCATAAATCTAGAGTTTTTAAGTTCAGCATCCTGTAATATGTTAACAGCTAGCCTAACATTATCAGAGCCTTGCCTACCTGGGATGAATCCAGTTTGAGTGGGAGCGACGAGATCATGCACCATTGAGCCTAATCTAGAAGCCAGGATTTTAGCAAAAAGTTTGATATCATTGTTAAGGATAGATATAGGTCTGAATCCTGCCGGGGTAGAGTGATCAGTGTCCGGTTTAGGAATCAGGGTCATATTGGCCAAAAGCATATCTGGGGGGAGTTTTTTACCTTGGAGAACAGCATTAAACATAGAGGTCAGAGGGTGCAATAGTGTATCAGCAAATTTTTTATAATATAAGGGTGAAAACCCGTCAGGGCCCGGGGCAGTAGAGGATTTAAGCAGCTTAATTGATGCTGATACTTCTATGGGAGTGATCGGGGCATTAAGAGTATGCAACTGATCTGGTGAGAGGGAGGGCAACTGTAGAGTATCCAACCATGCTTTAAGTTCCATATTGTTAGATGATATTTCGGTTCCTAGCAAATTTTTATAATAGTCCTCAAATATTTTTAAGACTTTAGGAGGTAGTACCTCCTCTCTGCCTCCAGGGCTTTTTAATTTATAGACATGTGGGGGTTTATAGTATTGGTTTAATTTACGTGCAAATTGAATAGAAGGGTTATTGCCTCGTAGGAGGAACTTTGCTTTGAAAAACTTCAGCGCTTTAGCATGAGAGTTATCTAGTCTAGAATTCAATTCGGTTCTTTTCAGATTGATTTCATGTAAAATTTCTCTAGTTGTTGTGCCATAGTGCCGTTTATATAGTAAATCTAGCTCGGCAGTTAATACCTGAATTCTTTGTGATTTTAGTTTCTTTGCCCGTGCTGCTTTTGCCATAAAGATACCTCTCAGAACTGGTTTATGTGCTGCCCATCTTAGGATAGGGGAGGTGTTATCCTCATTGTTAAATACAAAATATTCCTCCAACTCTCCCACCACAGCCTGTCTATCTGAATCCTCAGCCAAAAGAGAGTCGTTAAGTCTCCAGTTGCCGGGATTGAAGGGTATACCGAAACCAGTCAAGGAGGACTGAACCATATGATGGTCAGACCAGCCACAAGTAACAATATCCGTGGAGGTAGAGTTGGAGGCAATTATTGGGGACAAGTAAATATAGTCTAATCGGGCATAGGATTGGCGAGGGTGAGAAAAAAAGGTATATTGCCTGCAGCCGATGTTATGGGCTCTCCATATATCTATTACTTTATTTCTAGAGAGGAAGCTAGTAAGTTTTCTTGGAAAAGTTTGTGCGAAAGGGGATTGAACCGATCTATCCAGAAGTGGGTTAGCTACCGCGTTGAGGTCTCCTGCAACTATCAAGTGCGTTGAGGATAGTCTATCCAGTTGGGATGATAAAAGTTGTAAGAAGGCAGTTTTAGAGGCATTGGGAGCATAACAATTAATCAGTGTAACAGCTTTACCCTCCAGAATACCTTTAAGAATTAAAATTCTGCCCTCCGGGTCCATGAAAGAATCAATATGTGTGAATGAGACTGAGTTATGGAACACTATTGCAACTCCTCTAGCTTTTTTGGAAAATGAGGCATAATAGGCCTTGTTATATGCCCGGTGCAAAAAAGTGGGTGGTTTAGAGTTAATAAAATGTGTCTCTTGTAGAAACAAGACTGAGGCTTTCAGGCTCTGATAATGTTGGAATGCTTTTCTACGTTTGACTGGCTCATTTAACCCCTGGACATTATGTGTTATCATATTGAACATTCTAGGCATGAGAAAACTGTAACGATAAAAAATACAGCATTTACACTTAGTGGCTCTTTGTCTTTTTGAATAGACAGGACTCCTGTGGAATGAAAAGAGAGATTCAAATATCCTAAGATTGCAGGAACATAACTACTTAAACCAAACATATAAAACAGACATAAAATCAACATAATCTCTGGGCAATCACTCCTAACTGTCCCACGACTAGTAGGCCCAGAAACTCTCAGTGGCTTAACCCGGACCACACTGAGAGGGGGGGTAATACCCGTATCACTAAACCCAAATTGGGTAAAGAACAGTTAAAGTGGTGCAGCGGTGAAGGACTGTTTCCCTGCCATTTTAGGTATTAGAGCGCCAAGATCGGGGAGCGTTGTTCAATGGTTGTTTACGATATTTCTCCAATTGGGCGAGAGTGACTTGCAGGCCTAGTGAGTTCAAAAGAGAAACTCCTTGCTCCAGTGTGGCTATGACGTGGATTTTGCCGTCCCGGGAAAGTAAAAGCTTAGTGGGGAATCCCCACTTATACTGCAACTGTTGCTCTCTGAGAAAGGCTGTTAGAGGAGCCAGGGATCTGCGCCTTTGTAAAGTGAACTGCGACAAGTCGGTGAAGACTTTGATGTTGTTGTATGGAGCCGGAAGTTGCGTATTCTGGCGCATGTAAGAGGAAAAGGCTTCTTTAACGTGGTAAAACTGAAAGCATGCTATAGCATCTCTGGGGATCCTTTCAGGTAGAAAGGCGGGCTTAGGCAGTCTGTGAGCCCGCTCGATTGTGTATTCAATGGTAGAAAACTGAGGTACTGCTGACCTAACCATTTCTATTAAGTAGCTTTTCAATTGTGCGCTGTTTATCGATTCATCGATACCCCTGAATTTAAGATTACAGCGGCGATTACGGTCCTCTAGGTCAGCAATCTTCAGCTGCGTAGCCTCATTAGCTGAGTCATGTCGTTCAAGCTCAGTGACAGTCTTATTGTGTTCCTCAATTAACATGGAGACACTGTCTTCAGTAAGTGACACACGAGCTCCCAGATCATCATGAAACTGTTGCATGGAATTTGCTATAGTCAATATCTTATTTGACATGGAGGTTTCCAAAGCAATCATCATATCCTTAAGAAAAGCACGGTCCACTGGCTGGTTGGAGTCAGGGATCTCTGCAAATGCACTGCTGTGGCCTGTGACTGCTGTGAGCAGGGAGAGAGCTTCTGCCTGTGAGTCTGCAGGGCCTGACAGCCTGGGTTTAGATTTGGCTGGGCTAAGAAAGGTGGGGGAGGGTACCCCCTGTTCTGAGGACTCTGAGGCTGATGGACTGCGGGGAAGGGCCACATTGGATGCCTGCTTTGTGGGTATTTGTGAGGCCCCTCCGCGGCTGGATGCGGAATTTTGTACGCTTGCCGCCTGTTTGTTGCTATGGGATGCGTTCGTCATGCGTACTGGTAATGCGGACTTACGCGTCCCGGAGGAGCCGGCGCCATCTTGCTCTCCATGCGGCCCAGGTCTTCTTCTCTTAAACATGTCGGGGATGCGTTGTGGACGCTGGATATCCTGCTGTGAGGTGCTGGAGGCTTCCATCTCCTCTTCCGCTGGGGTTTGGGACTGAATTTCCCCGTCTGGCATGCTGTAAAATGTCGCTGTAGCTGGCTGGGATCAGGAGCTCTTCACACTGCTGCCATCCACGCTGAGCTCCGGCCACGCCATAAATGTTTCCTTTTAAACAATACTAGTTGCATGTCAGTCCTGTTGATCTCTTTGCCTGCAGTGGTGGCTAAATCACACACCTGAAACAAGCATGCAGCTAATCCAGTCTGACTTCAGTCAGAGCACCTGATCTGCATGCTTGTACAGGGGCTAAGGCTAAAAGTATTAGAGACACAGGATCAGCACGAGAGTCGGGCAACTAGTATTATTTTAAAAGGAAAAATCCATATCCTTCTCAGTTTAGGTTCCCTTTAACAAGAGGAGGCTTGTCTACGAAACAAGAAGATAAGGCTCTGCTGAGCTGTAGTGCTGAAGTACTGGCTGTGAAACTCTCAAGAGAGGGAGGAGGTGAAAGGGGACATATGATCTAAGCACACAGGGAGAGACTGAATACTCCCATCACCTTCTGGACTAGTGGGGATGGGAGTTTAGATAGCTGTCTCTCCAATAAAACTGCACTGTAACCCCAACAGGAAATGAATTTAAAGCAGTCCAGCCTGGTATATTGTGAACAGGGCCAGCGCTTAAATTAAAGCAAATGCGGGTTATTGCCTCAGGCGCCCCGAGCCCCCTGAGCTGTCAGACACCCCCCTCCCCCCAGGTCTCCCCGACTTGTGCTTCCTGCCATTGACAGCCAGAAGTATCATATGTATGGCACGAGCCAGTGAAAAATGGCGCCAAGTGCCAATCGATAATAATGGCGCACCATTCACTTACATTATTAAACGATACTTATCGTTTTAAATGTTAAAAAATGGCGCAGATCCTTGTGAACGTAATTTATTGTTTTAAAACCTGCTTTTTTTGTTCTGCCTGAACGTTATGTATCGTTTTAAGCTCTGCTTTGCTGCCATTAGGAAAATGTCTGCCCGCCGACTTTAACGTTTAATAGCAAAGCCCCCTTAAAAGCTAGAAACACCGAGTTTGCAGGGAATGTTAAGAACAGTGGGAACAAGAGGAACATTTTTTTTTCAAAAAGACCTTATAGTTTTTAAGAAAATCGATTTTAAAATTCTCCTTCTGACCGTGGGAAAATTAAACGCCTGCCGACTTTAGCGGTTAATAGCAAAGCCCCCTTAAATGCTAGAAACACCAAATTTGCAGGGAATGTTAAGAAGAACAGTGGGAACAAGAGGAAAACATTTTTTTCAAAAAGACCTTATACTTTCTGAGAAAATTCACTGTAAAATTTCAAAGAAAAAAAGTATACAGTTAAATCCCGTATTGACAGTTCTTAGGGAAACAATTCCCGCCGACTTTAGCAGTTAATAGCAAAGACCCCTTAAATCATAGCAACACCTAATTTGCAGGATATGTTAAAAAGATACTGGAAAACAATATTTGAAAAAAATAAATATAAAAAAATTATTATTTTTTTTAAATTTAAATTTTTGTTTTATGTTCAGAGTGTGGGAAAGTGTTTGAAAAAATTACATGGGGTCCCCCCTCTGGAGGCTCTGTAACCCCTTGTCTCCCATGCAGGCTGGGATAGCCAGAATGCGGAGCCCCGGCCGACTGGGGCTTCGCACCCTGAGCTATACCAGCCCGCATGGTCCATGGTATGGGGGGGCTCCGGGGCAGAGGAGCGACCAAGCCTTCCCCTCTCCCCCCGAGCCCTTGTCCAATCCATGGACAAGGGGCTCTTCCCCACCTCCGGTGCCCCAGGAGGAGGTGGGGCGACGACTCCCTGGGGGGGGGGGGGGTCATGGTGGCATCTGGGAGTCCCCTTTAAGAAGGGGAACCCAGATGCCTGCCCCCCTCCCAGGATAAATGAGTATAGGGGTGCAAAGTACCCCTTACCCATTCCCATAAAGGGTTAAATGAAATAAAAACGCAACAACGAGAAAAGTCCTTTAATGTTCTTCCACGACGACAGTATCCTCTATCTTGCGATCTTCAGAAATACTTACCTGTACCTTTAAGAAACAATTCCCACGCCAATTGGAAAAGTTCCCACGACAGTATCCTCTCATCTTGCGATCTTCTGTTACTAGGGATGATCGGAAAGAGCAAATTCTGTTTCGCCGGAATTCGCGGATTCCACCAGCGCTTAATTCCGTCGCTATGAAAATTTTGTCGGATTTTTGCAAAATTCCACGGAATTCCGGATTCCGGTGGAAAAATTAAACTAATCGCAAATGGAACCTTCTTTATGCTAAATGGTAGCCCATAGAGCCTATTGACTGTTCCCTTAGTCCTTTTTCCCTCCTTCACTCCTCTCTTCCTCCGGAGGAGGGTCTTGTCTTCCAGGGAACTGTAGGATTTCAAAAGCCAGCTTACATACATTGGCCGGTAAACGAACCCAGGTCTAGTGCTTGGTAGGCAGCATTCCTCACCGCTATACCACCAACAACACTACATGCTGAAGCCAGCCTAGCATGTACCATTATGATATATTCAAGAGAAAAATTAGCTTGCTTAGGGATTTGTAGGATGTCAAAAGCGAATTTTAAAATCGATTTTCTCAAAAAACTATAAGGTCTTTTTGAAAAAAAAATGTTTCCTCTTGTTTCCAATTTTCTTCTTAACATAACCTGCACATTTGGTGTTTCTAGCTTTTAAGGGGGTGGTGCTATTAAATGTTAAAGTCGACGGGTAGACATTTTCCAAACAGCAGCAAAGCAGACCTTAAAACAGGGGCGTCGCTAGCCCTATTTTGGGGGGGCCCGTGCCCCCAATCTGTCCTGGGGTGCCACGGATCTCCCGGCCGCCGCTGCCCCGCTCTGCCCTGCTCCGCTCTGCTGTCCCCGCTGCCATTCAGACCTCGATCAGCGCCGGGTGACCAGATAAAGCGGGCGCTAGGACCTAGCGGACACCGCTGATATGCGGAAGTGACATCACTTCCGCATATTTGTGCCCGGCGCCCGCTCTATCTGGTCGGGTCGCCCGCTGATCCTGAGGTCTGACGCGGCAAAGTAGGTGGGGTGGGGAGCACGCCTGTCACTCACTACCTAACGGGGGTCCCTGTCACTCACTCACTACCTAACGGGGGTCCCTGCTGTCACTCACTACCTAACGGGGGTCCCTGCTGTCACTCACTACCTAACGGGGGTCCCTGCTGTCACTCACTATTTAACTGGGGGTCCCTGCTGTCACTCACTACCTAACGGGGTCCCTGCTGTCACTCACTACCTAACGGGGGTCCCTGCTGTCACTCACTACCTAACGGGGGTCCCTGCTGTCACTCACTACCTAACGGGGGTCCCTGCTGTCACTCACTACCTAATGGGGGTCCCTGCTGTCACTCACTACCTAACGGGGGTCCCTGCTGTCAATCACTATCTAAACGGGGGTACCTGCTGTCACTCACTATTTAACAGGGGGTCCCTGCTGTCACTCACTATTTAACTGGGGGTCCCTGCTGTCACTCACTATCTAACTGGGGGTCCCTGCTGTCACTCACTATCTAACTGGGGTCCCTGCTGTCACTCACTACCCAACTGGGGGTCCCTGCTGTCACTCACTACCCAACTGGGGGTCCCTGCTGTCACTCACTACCCAACTGGGGGTCACTGTCACTCACTACCAAACTGGGGGGTGCCTGTCACTACCTAACTGGGGGGTGCCTGTCACTACCTAAACTGGGGGCTCCTGTCACTGCCTACACTGGGGGGGCTCCTGTCACTAACTGAACTGGGGGCTCCTGTCACTACCTAAACTGGGGTACTCCTGGCGCTACCTTAACTAGGGGGCACCTGTTGCTACCTAAACTATCCAGGCCAGCCAGCCCAGCATCACCACCAGCCAACCAGCCCAGAATCACTATCAAAAAGGCCACAGCATCACCACCAGTCAGGCCAGCATTTACTTCAACCAGCCAAGCACAGCCCAGCATCACTGCCAGCCAATCCAGCCACAACATCGGCCACAGCATCACCGCCAGCCAGGCCACAGCATCACTGCCAGGCCTTTCAGCTCACACATCATCCCCAATCCAGCCAAAAACAGTATTGCCAGGTACAGCAGCCAGTAGAGGAGAATTCAGAAGCCAGGTGAGAGGTGTCTACCATATTAAGGGGGCATTCTGCCTATTTATGTGAAATGCTGTCTATTTATGTGCCTCATGACTGCTGAATTTGTCTTGTTGAGGGCCTCATGATTGCTGAATTTGTCTTGTTGAGGGCCTCATGACTGCTGAATTTGTCTTGTTGAGGGCCTCATGATTTGTTGGGGGCCTCATGATTGCTGAATTTGTCTTGTTGGGGGCCTCACGCTTGCTGACTTTATCATGTTGGGGGCCTCATGATTGCTGAATTTGTCTTGTTGGGGGTCACATGATTTCTGAATTTGTCTTGATAGGGGCCTCATGATTGCTGAATTTGTCATGTTGGGGGTCACATGATTGCTAACTGCGAGACTATGGGAAAAGCTGAATCCTTATCATATGAGACAATAGCATTAAACCTACTTTTTTAGCTTTTTAAAACAGAAAATAAAACTGGTAGGTTCTAAAAAAATGAATATATTTTTTTCAGGAGTAGGATGGATGAAATTGTTTATCTTTTCAGTTTTTCAATTTGGATTTTCCATAATGTTCATGTATGTGTTAAAACGTTTGTACAGTATCCAGTTTAAATTGCTGTTGCCACTTTGCGATAGATAAGTGACTTGTGGATTGCAGTTTGGGCCTCCACTGTCCTAATCTAATGTACGATTGGCCCCACCCATGGCCACGCCCACTCACTGCCTGACCACACCCATTTTTTTGCCACGGTGCGCGCCGAACATACCCCCCCCTAGTGCCCCCAGGTGCCACCGATCTCCAAGGACCCTAGGAACGCCCCTGCCTTAAAACGATAAATATCGTTCAGGCAGGGCAAAAAAAGCAGGTTTTAAAATGATAAATTACGTTCACAAGTTCTGCACTATTTTAACCTTTAAAATGATAAATATACTGTAGTTTTAAACAAATATCGGGCAGAAGGGGCGCCATTATTTAACTGGCGCCATTTTTCACTGGACGCTGTATGGCAACCTTGAAGATCCAACCTTAAAGAACCATGTAGCAGTTCACAATAGAAAACAAATAGTGTTGATACTTTCTATGGAACAAGGCTGAATGTAATTTTGCCTTCTTGAAACAGAAGGTATTTGCAATTATTTAGCATTAAGTGAGCTAATATGATTTCCCATGATGCATCACTCTGGAATATGCAAATCATCTCTTTCTGCCCATGAAAGCAAGGTCGCACATCCAGAACTGCTGGTGTATAGTGATCCTGTAGCTAATTCATTTTACAGAGCCACACTAATCCAACTTTACAAATATAGTTGGACTTAACAAATATTGCTGGATTACTTTAAAAAGATGTTTCCAGAACTATGAACTTTTATTCGCCCTCCCTCAGTGTGCCTACCTTTATCTGGCAGGTTAAAAAGCAGAACACTTTCATAGGTACCTGTTCCAGATTCAGGATCAGCTCTCCTCTTCTTCCACTGAGAGGACGCTGTAATGTCGACATCCTCTTCTAGGTCCCGATCACATGACTTGACATGTGATCGGAACCAAGAGGATGATGTCAGTGTTACAGCGCCACTCAGTGGTGGAAGAGGGTGATGGAAAAGACTCTTACACCACCAAGTGGTGCTGCAATGCGGATGACATCCTCAGGGTCCCAATTACAAGAAATTTCACATGATCGGGACCCAGAAGAGAATGTCAGGATTGCAGTGAAACTTGGTGGAGGAAGAGGAGACCTGATCCTGCATCCGGATCAGGTAAATATGAAGCCCTAACTGCCACTCTGCATTAGGCAGCCTGAGTTTAGCCCGCCACAGCTGCGTTAAGTTATGTAAAATTAGATAACTCAGGTGGGGCTACTAAAACGTTAAAGAATTCAGCGGATGCACGGTAATTTCGCAGACTATCTCGGCAAGAGTTAACCAACTTCCAATAGAAATTCAGTTAAGGAAAAGGAAGTAGGGTTGGATAGGCCACACACTCAGGAAGGGAGAGGAATCTATAAAAAGAAGAGCTCTAGAATGGCATCCACGGGGATCAAGAAGAAGGGGCCGGTCTCGAAAAACATGGAGAAGATTACTGGAAGAAGAAATTAGAAAGATGGGAGAAACCTGGAGTGAGATCAAGAGAGTAGCAACAAATAGATCTGTATGGAGAGTCTTCACCGATGCCCACTGCTCCGTGGGGAGTAAAAGGAATAGAAGAAGAAAAGATGGCAGCAGTTGGCCAATGTGAGCAGCTTACTGAGGGAGGAAGGGTGGGAATAATATCTCAGCCCAGGGTGAAGTCTCACTCCTTGGAGAGCTGGGCACAGGTCAGGGGAGGACTGGCCCAGGGGGACGGGGGGCAATTGCCCCCCGGGCCGCCCGAATCTTAAGTAATTAGGGCCGGCCGCTGCTATACGCAGCGGCCGCAGACATACCACAGGTGACAGGTTCGCGGTGGGGATCGCAACCTCGCGTGATATTTCCCGGCAAGTTGAAGTATCCAATCAGAGAAGGGGCTGAGGCTGTGGTGTGCCCTTGTGCGTTGCTGCGCCTGCGGTGGATGTGAGCGGCACAAGGACACAAATAGCTTAGATCCTCTCCGGCCTGGTGGGTTGACCCTGCTTGACTCCACCCTCCGCCTGGAGACATTGCCGCCCGCAACGTGCTGCTGTGCCTGCGGTGTCATCGGAGTGAGCTGTCTCACTCTTCAGCTCACTCTTCAGCTTTCTGTGCTGGGGGGGCTGGGCGCCTGGAGCTGCGGCTACGAGTGGCTGGCTGTCCTGGCTGGAGGAGTCGGACACTCTGGGGGCTGGGAGTCGGAGATGCCACCTATACAGGGGTCTAGTCCTGGGAAAAGAAGTGAGTGGACTCACCTGGAGAACCAAAAAATGGGCGTGGTCAAGCACACCGTGGGCATGGGTGGGGCCAAATATAAATGACCTTAGCAGTGATGTAAAAGGTCTGCCAAGGAAGTTTAAGCTCTGCCGTAGTGTATCCCCCAAAAATTGATGTAATCTGACAGCATTTCACCAAAAAGACACATAATCTGGTAGAAGTTCCTCCAAAATACAGATAATATGGAAGTGGTTCCCCCAAAATAGACAATGTGGCAGCAGCATTTCCACCAACATACACATAATTTGGAAGCAGTTCCCCAAAATACGCGAAACCTGACAGAGGATCACCCAAAATACACGTACAGTAACACCCAAAAGACATAATCTGGCAGTAGTGGTCCCCCAAACATACACAATCTGGCAGCAGTTCCCCAAAATACACGTAATCTGGCAGAAGCCATTCCCCTAACATACACATAATCTGGCAGCTGTTCCCCAAAATACATAACAGCGATTCCACAAAAATGCAGATAATCTGACAGCAGTTCCCCCAAAATAGGTACCCCAAGGTAGCCAGGTCTATAGGTGTCCCCAGTATAAGTAGCCATGAGTATAGTAGTCCCCAGTATATGTAGCCAGAGGTATAGTTGCCTAGTATATGTAGCCAGGGGTATATGTGCCCAGTATATGTAGCCAGTGCGATATGTCCCCAGTATATGTAGGCAGGGGTATATGTCCCCAGGATATGTAGGCAGGGGTGTATGTCCCCAGTATATGTAGGCAGGGGTATATGTCCCCAGTATATGTAGGCAGGGGTATATGTCCCCAGTATATGTAGGCAGGGGTATATGTCCCCAGTATATGTAGGCAGGGGTATATGTCCCCAGTATATGTAGGCAGGGGTATATATGCCCAGTATATGTAGGCAGGTGTATATGTCCCCAGTATATGTAGGCAGGTGTATATGTCCCCAGTATATGTAGGCAGGTGTATATGTCCCCAGTATATGTAGGCAGGTGTATATGTCCCCAGTATATGTAGGCAGGTGTATATGTCCCCAGTATATGTAGGCAGGTGTATATGTCCCAGTATATGTAGGCAGGGGTATATGTCCCCAGTATATGTAGGCAGGGGTATATGTCCCCAGTATATGTAGGCAGGTGTATATGTGCCCAGGTAGCCAGGTGTGCCCTGAGGCCCCCCACCCGGAGGGAGCAGAGCAGGGAAGGCGAGCTATAGGGACAGCGGGGATGGGCGGACATCTCCCCCCCCCCATCCCTCACCTTTGTGCTCCCCTTCCTGCCTCTCCCCTCCGGCGTTTTTAAGTGTCGGCCCGGCGGCGAAAGTGGGCGGAGACTTACCTCGTTCCAGTCGCATGGGACGCTCCGCTCTGTGTGCGGCTAGAAGACCAGACTAGCCGCACACAGAGCGGAGCGTCCCATGCGACTGGAACGCAGGAAGTCTCCACCCACTTTCGCCGCCGGCCCGACACTTAAAAACGCTGGAGGGGAGAGAGAGGAAGGGGAGCACAAAGGTGAGGGATGGGGGGGGAGATGTCCGCCCATCCCCACTGTCCCTATAGCTCGCCTTACCTGCTCTGCCCCCCTCCACACAAGGCAGGGTGAACGGCGTTCACTTTGAAGAAAAAGTGGGTGGACGCCGTTCACCCGCGTTCACGCAGGACTCGACCCCTGCACCTATAGCTGCTTGCTGCTGTGGAGGAGGAGGAGGTGTAGGACTGAGGAGACAGGAGGATAGAGGAGGTCGGGTCCAGGTTGCCAGAGGAGAAGGTGGTTTTTATAAATTTTGTTTCTGTACTTCTTCTCCCTTCTTGTCACTGAGTTACTCACACTTTGCTGCCTGCCTGCTACTGCTGTCAAATTCAATTCTCTGCCCAGGCCAGTGCCCTCTGAGGTTTTTTTTTGTGTGATAATCATCCCCATTCTGACCCTGGCCTGAGGGGGAACGTTTTTTCTTCTTGTGGTGTGATTGTCGGCAGGGGAGGGGGGGAGGCAGGCAGTTAGGCACTGTCAAACAGGTAGTTAAAGGGGGGGGGGGGGGGGTAGGTGTCAGACAAGTAGTTTGTATGGTGGGTGGGCAGGAGTGGGGTTAGGCATCACCAGGTAGGTAGGTTTGTGTGTGTGTGTGTGTGTGTGTGTGTGTGGGGGGGGGGGGGGGGCGGGTTGTTTAAAGGAGTTATCAGGCATTTTTAATGAAATAAGTGCTACTTACCCAGGGCTTCCTCCAGCCCCACGCTCCCAGCATGTCCCTCGCCGCAGCTCTGCAGTCAGCCATTCGCTGTCGCTGCCTCGCAGTCCCCGGCGATGGCACCAGTCCGACCTGGATGTCGGCCTGTACTGCGCCTGTGCGAGTAGCACTGTCAATCACCGCCACGTGGACCGAAGTCATTGCCGGGGGCTGGGAGGCAGCGGCAGCGAACAGCTGACTGCAGAGCTGCGGCAAGGGACATGCTGGGAGCTTGGGGCTGGACGAGCCCTGGGTAAGTTGCACTTATTTTCATAAAACAAAAAGCCTGATAACTCCTTTAAGGTTAGGCATCAAACACAGACAGGTAGATTGTGCGGAGAAATAGGGTTAGCATCAGGTACATAGTGTGTGTGTGTGTGTGTGGCTGGGGCTGTTAGTCATCACAATTTGAAGATTTGCACACAAGAAAGATATGGCTTTGGGCTGGGGATGCCGTGAAACGGGCCTCTAGTTTGTGTTGTCCCCCCAGGCCAAAAGGTCCCAGTCCTCCCCTGGCACAGGTTCACTATAAAGGGATCAGAGTTTTGGTTAGTTTACATTTACCCTGCCTCTGCTGTTTGTGGCTGTTGTACATCGCTAGTCTCCGAGTCTCAATATAGAATACACTGCACCAGCTGAGCTCATTTCCAGCCTTCCGCATCTGCCTTTAATAATAAGATTGTCAGTCTTTTAACAGTCTGTAAAGCGAACCGCTTTCATCTCCTTACAGCAGCTGTTAAATCGCTGATATTTGAGTCTTCTGAAGGAATTCATTAGGCGATGGGCACATTGATTGCCGAGAGAACTCCTTAAAATCATCTAATCACCGGCACAGCAGAGGCACAGCCGCGCGCCCGGGCACATGGCGGAGTAATTGTACGCAGGGGCACTTGGAGGAGTCAAATTAAACGCTATATGCCTCCTTCATGTGCAAAACTCTGATCGCCGGCCAGCTCATTTGTGCATTATGTGACTTTATAAATGCATTATTATCTGTAAAAAGTTGAAATTAGCGCTCATCCAGGTCTCACGTTTAGAAGACAAATCATTTGAGAACTGGAAGGGTATCGCCACCATGTCTGTGACGCGGTTGTTTCATGGAAATGAGACCTGAAAAGTGGCATAGAGCGAATGTTTTGATTTAGCCATCCAATTAATTTTTTTTCTTTTTCTTTCTTAAAGTGAACCCGAAGTGGTTCCAGAAAGGAAACTAAAACAAAAGTTTGCTTTCCTAAAACAGAAAGAATTTGCGATAATTCAGGTTGGAGTGAGCTCGAGATGTCTCCCAGGCACCACTGCTGAATATATGCAAATTAACCATTGTACCCTTAGAAGCTAAACACACCTCCAGAACCGCTGGAATGCAATGATGTGTCAGCTTGTTAATATGTACAGAGCCATAATAATCCAACATGCATACAGACTGTTTCGGATTGTTTGATCCTCATCAGTGCATGGCATGGATTAATTTGGCTCTATGGAGTAGGGCTTGTAACACCGAGAGGCACAGACTAACCAGCAAGCTCATGGTGACCCAGAACTCATTGGGGTGTGTAAGGGACTACAATGGTCCTAAAAGCCCCCTTACTAAGATGTTAAGAAAAACAAAAGTTTGCTTTCCTAAAACAGAAAGAATTTGCGATAATTCAGGTTGGAGTGAGCTCGAGATGTCTCCCAGGCACCACTGCTGAATATGCTGAGGAAACTGAAGCGGTCACTGGCTATATCTATCACTGCATTCACAAACCACCTAACCTGGCATCCGTCCTCATTAGCATAGCGCTGTAATTATAAAAAAAATGTAATATCCCTCTAACCCTTATTGTTAGAAAAGCAGATCGCCACTTGTTTGCCTTTGCTGTGATGTCATTATCTGACCACCTTCCCCATGGAAGGATTGAGGTGGGGTATAAGCCAAATCGGACGCATGTGTCTTCAGGATAAATCAAGTGCTGCCATAGATTTTAATTAAAAAAAAAAAAAAGGAAATTTGGGAGCGTTGGTTAAGTGCTGAGAAGGGGGTTTGTGCAGTGGGGACGGTTAGGGTTAGGTGTCAGGAAGAGTATTTGTGCAGGAAAGGGGTGGTTAGGTGTCAGGAAGGGGTTTTGTGCAGGGGGGGCAGTTAGGGTTAGGCGTCAGGAAGGGAGTTTGTGCAAGGGGGGGGGGGGGGCGGTTAGAATTAGGCGTCAGGAAGGGGGATTGTGCAGGGGGATGGTGTTAGGGTTAGGTGACAGGAAGAGTATTTGTGCAGGAAAGGAGTGGTTAGGTGTCAGGAAGGGGTTTTGTGCGGGGGGGGGGGGGAACAGTTAGGGTTAGGCGTCAGGAAGGGAGTTTGTGAAGGGGGGGGGAGGGGGCGGTTAGAATTAGGCATCAGGAATAGGGATTGTGCAGGGGGGATGGTTAGGCGTCAGGAAGGGGGTTTATGGAAGGGGGAGATGGTTAGAGTTAGGCATCAAGAAGTGGGTTTGTGCAGGGGGGATGGTTAGGTGTCAGGAAGGGGGTTTGTGCAGAGGAGGGGACGGTTAGGCGTGGGAAAGGAGGTTTATGCTGGGGGGATGGTTAGGGTTAGGCATCAGTAAGGGGGTTTGTGCTGGGGGGATGGTTAGGTGTCAGGAAGGGGGCTTGTGCAGAGGAGGGGACAGTTAGGGTTAGGCGTGGGAAAGGAGGTTTATGCTGGGGGGATAGTTAGGGTTAGGCATCAGTAAGGGGGTTTGTGCAGGGGGGATGGTTAGGGGTTAGACGTCAGGAATATTTGTGTAGGGGGCGGATAGGGTTAGACATTGGGAAGGGGGTTTGTGCAGGGGGAACATTTAGGGTTAAGCGTCCCGAAGGATTTTTTTGTGGGGGGGAGGGAGGTGTCAATTAGGGTTAGGCATCAGGAAGTGGGTTTGAGCAGGAGGGGGGGGGGGGACGTTTAGGGTTAGGCACTGGCATCAGGATCGGTATTTGTGGGGGTGGGGGGGTTGAGGCGCTAGGATTAGGTATCAGGACACTGTCAACAATCTGTGACCAATCAGATTAGAATGTAGAATTCCCTGCTCTATATACTTACTGTAATATCATGAGGGACTTCTCCCCAGCTTGATTTAGAATGAATTGCTGCCAAGGAATGCTTAATTGGATTAAATATTTCTGTCCTAAACATTACCCACTTAGCGTAATCCAATCGTTCCTTCCTTGTATGCCATTGTTTTTTTTTTCATAAGCTTGCAATTTTAGGATGCTGCCCTTTGGAGCCCCCATTAAATCAAATGTGCTGACATGATATTACCCAGTATCTCTGCACACCGTTCTGGTGGCAGGTCCGGCGATTACAGACCTTCATGGTGGGAATTTATGGAAGTCCCATCCACTTACTCAGAGAAGGTTTCCATATACAATGGGGATTATTTAAGCCCAGTGTATATACAGTTGGATAAAGTTTTACCAAGGTGAAGGCAAAGACTGGCCTACAAAAAGCCTAATTGAGAAAATGCTTATCCTGTCTAACATTAGAGGAATATTGCTGAAGGCAGCATAATAAACAGGCCCGGAGTTACCTCACAGGAGCCTACAGGCACAGATGTCCTGGCACCCTAGACGTCGCCCTCCATGCAGGGCCGGATTAAGGCCTAGGCCACCTAGGCCATGGCCTAGGGCACCACAGGAGCAAGGGCACCAAAGCAGCACTCTAAATTGGTGCAGCATTTGCAAGTTTACGAATGCTGCAATGCAGGGAGATCGATCTCCCTGCTGCCAGCCACCTGTGCAGTGGCCATCTTGCTCTCTGAGCACGTTGGTGGCGGGCGACTGCGGACTTGGGCAGCATTGGAGACGGAGGGGAAGAGGAAGCTCCTGCGCTGGAGACGAGCACAGAAGTGAGTGACACTGATAGCTGCAGCGATGTAGAGACTAGCTGTACTGAAAGAGGGGGAATGGGAAAGGGAGGGATTAAGGGAGTCATCAGGCTACCTATACGAGAGGGAACTGGGTAGGGGTCATCTCGCTAGCTATACAGAAGGGGGGCGGCTGGTGACAGTGGCCTTGGGCGGTAAAGAGTACAAATCCGGCCCTGCCTCCCATGGACCTACAAACCCCCACTAAACTGCACAGCAAGTGTGCTGGCTGGACCATGGGTTACTTCTCCCTTACTTCCCCTGCCTGTCATAGGTAGCTACAGACGAGATAAACAGAGGAACACCAAGAGCCCCAATAGTGTAGTATGTATTGACAAAGGCGATAATGACAAAGAGTAATAGTTGTTATACTCACAAACATGGGTCACCAATAGGCAACCACTGTAAAGGCAGGTGGGGAGATTATCCTGACCCCACTCAGGAATAAGAAGTCACTCTCTGTAGATAGTAGAAAAGGGTCACAACCCTCCGCCCAGGGTGGATACAATATTATATAGGAGAGAACAGAGGCGCCAAAGGGATAAAAGGGGTTTTAAAGGAGCTTAAAAGCCAAAAATTTGGTAATTAGAGGAGGCAGTGGTGGACTTACCTCCTCCAAGCAGACACAACACGACTGTACATTCAGTCTATTTATTAACGAACTCCAGATAAAACAAAGCAACTCGTTTCATGGGTCAGTGCCCGCTTCCTCAGGAAATACAAAAAGGAATTACAGCATCTAGCAAAACAAACAACACGTTGCGCCTCTGGCTAGAGGAACCCCAGTATTAAGTAGTTAGAGGTGCCCCTGACTGAAGGGAGATCTTGTCAGTAGAATGCCGAGAACAGGATGAGTAACCTCTCATTTACACTCTCATCGGGACTTTGCATATTATAGGTGGGAGGAAGACGCTCAAGGAGGGGAGTGAGAGACCTTTTCATCATCAGGCGCCTGTAGGCATGTGCCTACAGAGCCTTATGGTAAATCAAACCCCGATAATGAAGCAACTAAAAAACAACAAAAAATAATTCACTCTTGAGATTACGAACTGATGTGCACTGAGATATGCAACACAGCTGCCAGGTGCTATGGCTGTGGGTGGCAAGGGCCCTCTTTCATCCTAGGATATTCATTCTACAACACTGGAAGGATAAAGCTCCTTTCCCTGCTAGGCCTGAGAAATGTATGAACAATTCTGTAAAGGGAATCTGAAGCGACATGATTAGGGGAACATGTGTACAGTTCTGTGGTGTTACTCTAACCATGGGCGTCCGCACATACGGCAAAACCGGGCATCTGGCCACCCGCTGCCCCCCCTGGCCGCGTTCCCGTGCAGCCAGCAGGAGGGGAGCAGCGCAGAGAAGAGGGAGAGCTATGGGCACAGTGGGGAAGGGCGGACGTCTCCCCCCCCCCCCTTCCCTCACCTCAGGGGGCTCTCCCTCCCTCGCTGTCCCCTCCGGAACGAAGTGTGCAGCGGCTGGGCAGCGGGCGGAACTTACCTCATCTCGCTCATGCGCCTGAAGTTCTGGTGCCGGACTCTGGTCTAGACCAGACCAGAGTAGCGGCTAATCCATCCGGCGCGTGCGACGAGACGAGGTAAGTTCCGCCCGCTGCCCAGCCGCTGAACACTTCGTTCCGGAGGGGACATCGAGGGAGAGAGAGCCCCCTAAGGTGAGTGCCCATAGCTCTCCCTCTTCTCTGCGCTGCTCCCCTCCTGCTGGGGCACACCTGGCTACTTTTTCTGGGGACATATACCCTTGCCTACATATGCTGGGCACATATACCCCTGCCTACATATGCTGGGCACATATACCCCTGGCTACATATACTGGGCACATATACCCCTGCCTACATATACTGGGCACATATACCCCTGCCTACATATACTGGGCACATATACCCCGCCTACATATACTGGGCACATATACCCCTGGCTACATATGCTGGGCACATATACCCCTGGCTACATATACTGGGCACATATACCCCTGCCTACATATACTGGGCACATATACCCCTGCCTACATATACTGGGCACATATACCCCTGGCTACATATACTGGGCACATATACCCCTGTCTACATATACTGGGCACATATACCCTTGCCTGCATATACTGGGCACATATACCCCTGGCTACATGTACTGGGCACATATACCGCTGCCTACATATACTGGGCACATAAACCCCTGACTACATATACTGGGCACATATACCCCTGCCTACATATACTGGACACATATACCTCTGGCTACATATACTGGGCACATATACCTCTGGCTACATATACTGGGCACATATACCCCTGCCTACATATACTGGGCACATATACCCCTGGCTACCTGTTCTGGGGACATCTCTACCCCTGGCTACCAGTTCTGGGGACATCTATACCGCTGGCCACCTATTCTGGGGACACCTATAGGCCTGGGGCTACCTATTTTTGGGGAACCACTGCTGTCAGATTGAGTGTATTTTGGGGAACTGCTGCCAGGTGAGAGGTGTCTACATATTAAGGGGGCATTCTGCCTATTTATGTGAAATGCTGTCTATTTATGTGCCTCATGACTGCTGAATTTGTCTTGTTGGGGGCCTCATGATTTGTTGGGGGCCTCATGATTGCTGAATTTGTCTTGTTGGAGGCCTCGTGATTGCTGAATTTGTCTTGTTGGGGGCCTCATGATTGCTGAGTTGGTCATGTTGGGGGCCTCATGATTGCTGAATTTGTCTTGATGGGGGGGCCTCATGATTGCTGAATTTGTCTTGTTGGGGGTCACATGATTGCTAACTGCGAGACTATGGAAAAAGCTGAATCATCATCATATGAGACAATAGCATTAAACCTACTTTTTCCGCTTTTTAAAACAGAAAATGAAACTGGGAGGTTCTAAAAAAATGAATACATTTTTCAGGAGTAGGATGGATGAAATCGTTTATCTTCACAGTTTATTTTCAACTTGGATTTTCCATAATGTTCATGTATGAGTTAAAACGTTTGTATTTAGTTTAAATTGCTGTTGGCACTTTGTGATAGTAAAGTGACTTTGCAGTTTGGACACTCGACCTCCAAAAGGTTTGCCACCACTGTCCTAATGTAATGTCCCACCATTGCTTAGTTCATGTAAACTTGTCTCCACCCACGATCACACCCACATTCTGGTTCATGACCACACCCATTTTTCGGTACGTAGCCCCATTTTTTGGCGCGCGTAACCCCACCCCAGATTTTCAGCGCGGCGCGCTCCTCACTTTTTCCTCCCCTCTTTTTGCCCCCCCTCCCCTGGAAAATTTTCTGCGGACGTCCATGACTCTAACCGTTAACTAACTAGAGGTCATAAAACTCATGCATGGCGGAGAAACACATCTGGGTGCAGGCAATACATTAAACAGTCTTCCGGCAGAAGAGCTGCGTGGCCCCGATGTTGAGCGTGCTCTGCAACGCGGGGAGGATTTAAAGCAGCAAGGGAAGCCTCAATAGGATCCTGAGGCTTCCGTCTTTTAAGGTATCCATCTGGTTTTGATCCCGAGCTTCAGCTTGCGGTCACTTTCAAAAAAAGTTGCTCTATGAAGTCCTAAATAAGTTTGAGAAACTTTGGCATTTCTGGTTGGCTACCCTGGGAGTTGCACACTAGTAATTGGTTACAGACAGCCTTAGTCTTGCCGACCCTGCCTTCTCACTTCACCCACCTGTTTCCTTTTCGCTCTGGATAATGTTTACTTGTAGCTATGACTAAGGACCCTGCAAGGTCCAAAACATGTAAGTTGCTATGCTTGGAATGTTTGTTTTTATGCAAACTTAATAGAGAACTTTTTTAGCAACTGGTTGTTGAGGGGGACCTTGATCTTCTTGTTCTGACTGTACTGTCTCATCAGGCTAGTAACTGTCTCCACAAGTTGGTATCTATGGGTATGCTGCCTCCTCAGGCTGGTATATATGGGTACGCTGCCTCCTCAGGTTGTTATCTATGGGTACACTGCCTCCTCAGGCTGTTATCTATGGGTACACTGCCTCCTCAGGCTGTTATCTATGGGTACACTGCCTTCTCAGGCTGTTATCTATGGGTACACTGCCTCCTCAGGCTGTTATCTATGGGTACACTGCCTCCTCAGGTGGTTATCTATGGGTACACTGCCTCCTCAGGCTGTTATCTGTGTGTACACTGCCTCCTCAGGCTGTTATCTATGGGTGCACTGCCTCATCAGGCTGTTATCTGTGTATACACTGCTTCCTCAGGCTGTTCTCTATGGGTACACTGCCTCCTCAGGCTTTTGTCTGTGGGTACACTGCCTCCTCAGGCTGTTATCTGTGTGTACACGGCCTCCTCAGGCTGTTATCTATGGGTATACTGCCTCCTCAGGCTGTTATCTATGGGTATACTGCCTCCTCAGGCTGTTATCTGTGTGTACACTGCCTCCTCAGGCTGTTAACTATGGGTATACTGCCTCCTCATGCTGGTGTCTATGGGTACACTGCCTCCTCAGGCTGTTATCTGTGTGTACACTGCTTCCTCAGGCTGTTATCTGTGTGTACATTGCCTCCTCAGGCTGTTATCTGTGTGTACACTGCCTTACTCAGGCTGTTGTCTATGGGTATACTGCCTCCTCAGGCTGTTGTCTGTGGGTGCACTGCCTCCTCAGGCTGTTATCTGTGTGTACACTGCTTCCTCAGGCTGCTGTCTATGGGTACACTGCCTCCTCAGGCTTTTGTCTGTGGGTACACTGCCTCCTCAGGCTGTTATCTGTGTGTACACGGCCTCCTCGGGCTGTTATTTATGGGTATACTGCCTCCTCAGGCTGTTATCTGTGTGTACACTGCCTCCTCAGGCTGTTGTCTATGGGTATACTGCCTCCTCAGGCTGTTATCTGTGTGTACACTGCCTCCTCAGGTTATCTGTGTGTACACTGCCTCCTCAGGTTGTTATCTGTGTGTACACTGCCTCCTCAGGTTGTTATCTATGGGTACACTGCCTCCTCAGGTTGTTATCTATGGGTACACTGCCTCCTCAGGCTGTTATCTGTGTGTACACTGCCTCCTCAGGCTGTTATCTATGGGTGCACTGCCTCATCAGGCTGTTATCTGTGTGTACACTGCTTCCTCAGGCTGTTGTCTATGGGTACACTGCCTCCTCAGGCTTTTGTCTGTGGGTACACTGCCTCCTCAGGCTGTTATCTGTGTGTACACGGCCTCCTCAGGCTGTTATCTATGGGTATACTGCCTCCTCAGGCTGTTATCTGTGTGTACACTGCCTCCTCATGCTGGTGTCTATGGGTACACTGCCTCCTCAGGCTGTTATCTGTGTGTACACTGCCTCCTCAGGCTGTTGTCTGTGGGTACACTGCCTCCTCAGGCTGTTATCTGTGTGTACACTGCCTCCTCAGGCTGTTGTCTATGGGTACACTGCCTCCTCAGGCTGTTGTCTATGGGTACACTGCCTCCTTCAGGCTGTCTGTGTGCACACTGCCTCCTCAGGCTGTTATCTGTGTGTACACGGCCTCCTCAGGCTGTTATTTATGGGTATACTGCCTCCTCAGGCTGTCTGTGTGTACACTGCCTCTTCAGGTTGTTATCTATGGGTATACTGCCTCCTCAGGCTGTTATCTGTGTGTACACTGTCTCCTTAGGCTGTTGTCTGTGTGTACTCTATAAGTGCCCATACATCTAGCAATGATGGGTAGATTAAAATCCCTCTCTAATCGAATCTGATTAGAGAGAGATCTGTTGGCTGCCCATCCACATGCGCTTTCAGTCCTATGGGAGAAAAGCGCTTTACAAATGTTATTGTATTGTATTGTATCCACCACAGACCAATTCCCGATCAATTTCATGCTGAAACTGTCCCGGAATCTGCCATGTGCTCTGCATCCGACCGCCTCGCAGTCCCCCCTAATATGTGATGAGACCCTCACGGTGCCCAGTGCTCAATACATTACCTGTTAGCTGCTTGTCTGTCGCTGGCCCACTCGCACCGGGCGTCACACAAGACAAATAACATTTATATCGCGCTTTTCTCCTGGCAGACTCAAAGCGCCAGAGCAGCAGCCACTAGGGCGCGCTCTATAGGCAGTAGCAGTGTTAGGGAGACTTGCCTAAGGTCTCCTACTGAATAGGTGCTGGCTTACTGAACAGGCAAAGCCGAGATTCGAACCCTGGTCTCCCGTGTCAGAGGCAAAGCCCTTAACCAGTACACCATCCAGCCACCATACACATGCGTGCCCAGTTACTCTGGCAACCACGTGGGGCGTGTGTACGGAGCAAGGAGTGTGCCCGGGGCCAGCGGAGGACAAGCAGTGGACACAGACAGGTAATGTATAGTGCACTGGGCACCAGGAAGGTACATTACACATTGAAGGATACCCGAGGTGGCATGTGATATGATGACATGTATATACACAGTGCCTAGCATACAAATAACTATGTTGTGTTCCTCTTCTTCTTTCTCTGTCTCAGGCATTGTTCACATTAGAGGCGTTTTTGTAAAATTTTAAGCGCGGGCGTTTTTCAAAACCGCACTGAAAGCGCTTGTGCAATGATTCTCTATGAGAGAGTTCATATTAGAGCGGTTCCTTTACGATCCACTTTGAAAAGCGGTGCTTGAGCCATTTTTGAGGCGAGTTGCCTTAATGGAAGGTATTTAAAGAAAAAATACATTGTAATTATTGTTTCTGGATCTTTTTCCGGATCAAAAGACGGAAGCGCTCAGCAAAAGCGCTTACAAAAACGAGCAAACGCGCAGAATGTGAACCGAACGCAATGTGAACAAGGCCTGAAGAGTTAAATATCAGGTATGCAAGTGGCAGTTTCTGCCCGGGTCGGGACTGGGTCAGACTATAGCATAACCCTCACTGATAAGGAATTACAGCCATAAAACACTTTTCTGTCAGTAAATGGCTTCTGAGAGCAGAAAAGAGATAAAAAGGGTCAATAGTTCATAGATTTGAGCTCTGGCATACTTCAATGAAGGAGTCATTAAGCAGAGAAAATGAAACAGTAAACACTTAAAAGCGAGATTTAAATATAAAATAAAATTGTGGGTTATCGAAAAAAAGTAATTTTTAGGAGAATGAGGAGAGATACAATTGTTTTTTCTCATTATTTAATTTTCACCTCAGATGTCCTTTAAGGGGGACAGCGTCGGGAGTCTCATCATGTTCATCATTCGCCCCAATATCACTCGCTGTTACCGCCGCACACACAATCAAGCAGGTCGGCCTACATCTTGCAGCATGTCTGACCAATTAATGCGACCAATTTTGTTCCCAAATTGTTTGCACTGTCGATCGGGCATGCACTTAACGGCATCGATTTTCATCTGATTCCAGCTTATCTCTTCAGACTGTTATCTGTGAGTATAAAGGGGCCCATACACTGATCGATGATTTCAGCCATCGATCAATCAATCGATTCTATGGAATCAATTGATTGATTGGAAATCGATTCTATCGCTTTGCTGCCGATTTCAATCGATTTGATCTATCTGACAGAATGGAAAAATCTAGGTCGATCTGCTGCTGACAGCAAATCGATGGCCCATAGACTTGCAGTGGATCTAATGCTGGGAATACACAATGCGTTTTTGCGGTCGATTTGCCGTTCGATCGTGTTTCGATTTGTTTTTCTGCTTGATTTCCCGCTCGATTCTCTTAACTTTTCTTATCAATTTCCATTCAGTTCTAACGAGGGGTAAAACGATCGAAAGTGAGATTGGACATGTCGGAAATGATTATCTACCGAACCATCTATCTGCCTAAAAAACGCATGGCGTATCCCCAGCATAATGGTCCAATACTGCATTTAGATCGGTTTTCAATAGATTTCATTCTGAAATCTATTGGAAATGTGTTCCTGGTGTGTGGCACCAATCAGATAGATTCCTGTCAGATTCTACTTGACAGGCATCTGACAGAAATCTATCTGATGGTCAAATCTGCTGCGTATCTATAAGTGTATATATTTATATATTTATCTACATCCAGTGTTATCCATAGCTACACTCTCAGGGGCAATTAAGTGAAGCATGTAATCATGGCCGGACTTCAGGCAAGGCCCGATAGGCCATGGCCTAGGGCACCAGGAAGCCAGGGGCGGGCTGCAGCCTGGCACACTCATGCAGTCAACCTGCCAACATGTGAACTGCAGTAGGTGGGCAAGTGTCTGGAACTCAGGGAGGGAAGGAGCAGCAAACATGGGCAGCTTATTGTCTATGACCTGAGCTGTCACTCGTCACGAGTCCAAATCCGCCCTCCACCATCTTCAACCTATCAGAGTGGAAAGTATTGATTTGGCCCATAAATGGAATAAAAATGATTAATCATTCTGATCATTTCAGATATAATCGATCCACAAAACAGACCGATGAAACAATTGACAGTTGGTCGTTTGTAGTCAATTGGCGCCATCAACATTGTTCAGTCTAATCAAATGGAAGGTTGAACAATCAGTAAAATTGCATTGTTAATAAGCATCTTTAAATACATTGATTACTGGGATCAATAAAAGTGAGTATGTGTGGTAGGGGGTTGGCTGTTCATCAGGGGGCGGCTCGTGATAGTGGCCTTGGGCGGTAAAAAGTACAAATCCGGCCCTGCATGTAATGGAAGCTTGTGCTTTGAAGCTCTTGCTTTGTATATGCAGTGAGCACACATCAGAGCAGGTATATTACTGTGGATGACATGCTCTTTCTTCTGTGTTAATAGTATAATTACATTGATTCTGCTCTCTGTTCATTCTTGCTAGTGTATAGAACATTCCCCATTCCTCTCTGCAATTATATTTGTGGATATTGGCATCTTTGGTCTCCTCCTAGCTGCCTCTATTCATGCTTTCCTGCTCCTGCTTCCCTCCTGCCTTGCTTCGAGGACAGGTTACTATGGAAATTCCAAATTGAGTTTTTTCCTCTTTTTCCGTTATTTCTATTGTACCAAAGCCTCATTCAGCATTTGCTTCATCTATAGATCTGGTTTGTGTTATAGTGTGTTCCTTGTTTGATGTTACAGTTGCCTGTGTGATGGAATTTCCCTCAAGATTTTCTTGCCTTTATTATACTACAGCAAAGTGTCTGTTATCTGCAAATCAGGCAACCGGAAGTCTCAATTAACCGGCATGCCTGAGGGATAGGATAACGGGCAGGGGCGACTCTGCGCAGGGGCAAAAGGGGGCAGCGCCCCCATAAATAAGTGTTTTTCCCCCCTCAAATCAATGTCCTTCATCCCCGTGTCCAGTGTCCCCCTTGTCCTTTACATAGAAGACATGCCAGGCTTCCAGGAGCAAACGATCAATCAGGCAGGGGGCACTGCCCCAGACCACCAATCACCGCTGGTCTCAAGGGTGGGACGTTGGCTCTCTCATTGGGCAGACCGCTGCAGGAAGCCTGGCTGGAACAGGTGTCGCTATACTGCTGCACCTACTCTGTCGCCTATATTACATCCTGCCCGATATTACATCCGGCCCCAATCCGAGAATTAGGGATCGGCCAGCGGGCCGGCAGACAGCCGTCCTGTGTCATCCACGGCCAGCGTTACAGAGCACTGCTGTGCACACGATAATTTGTACACATGAGCACATAATGTGTACACACAATGCCCTCTTCACAATTCTGACTGCCCCCTCATATATGCCTGTCTAGAACTGGCCCTGGGGACTTTGTTTTGGGGCGTGTGCAGCCTTTAAAATACTTACCAAGCCTCCAGCGATGTCTTGCAGGCTTCATTTTGCTCCCAGCAGCTTCCAGAGCTCCCTGCATCGGGTCATGTAACACACCAGCTTCCCTGCATCGGGTCATGTAACACACCAGCTTCCCTGCATCGGGTCATGTGACACGCTAGCTTCTCTGCATCGGGTCATGTGACACGCTATCTTCTCTGCATCGGGTCATGTGACACGCTAGCTTCTCTGCATCGGGTCATGTGACACGCCAGCTTCCCTGCATCGGGACATGTGACACGCCAGCTTCCCTGCATCGGGTCACGTGACACGCCAGCTTCCCTGCATCGGGTGACGTGACACGCCAGCTTCCCTGCATCGGGTCACATGACACACCAGCTTCCCTGCATCGGGTCACGTGACATGCCAGCTTCCCTGCATTGGGTCATGTGACACGCCAGCTTCCCTGCATCGGGTCACGTGACACGCCAGCTTCCGTGCATCGGGTCACGTGACACGCCAGCTTCCGTGCACAGGGAAAGCCAGTATGAGCCTACTAGGAGCAAGAGGAAGGCTGCAGACGTCGCTGGAGGCTGGGTGAGTATTTGGGTGGGGGGAAGTCTGTGCTTTTTAGGCTGGTTGCTCAAGCAAGCACATGTATCCGGCATCAGGTGATCCTTGCCGGTGCTGGATACTAGGGACTCTGCTGTATATGTTTTCCTATAACATAATTTGACAAAAACAAAGTCACTTCAAGAGGAACTTTAGCCAAGGATTAAACTTCATCCCAATCAGTAGCTGATACCCCCTTTCCCCTGAGAAATCTCTACCTTTTCTCAAACAGGCCATCAGGGGGTCTGTGTGGCTGATATTGGCGGTGAAACCCCTCCCCCAGTATGATGTCATGACCATGACCCTGACAGTTTGCTGTAAACCTCATTGCACTCTGGGAAATAACGGCTTTTTCCATCTGCCAAGCAAGCAATCCATCTGTGCATAGAACTTTCAGTAACAAACATTCCGTACAGATCACCTGGCAGGACTACCACCTGTAATACAGAATGTAAATCAGGCAGAGGAAAAATTTTGCAATGGGCAAACACTGACTAAGTAATCTATAGATTCAATTTGTAAAAAGGCTAAATAATCTATAAATTAATTTTGTTAAGAAAAATAATAAAATTCTGTATATACTCGAGTATAAGCCAACCCGAGTATAGTCAGTCAAGAAAAAGGCAGCGCTGACACGGAGAGTTGCTGCTAGAGGTATGCCGGCTTCACAGCACAATGGAAAAGGATGTAGATCTATAGTACCTCAGCGCAAAATGGATAACACTTTACCCGTACAACCAGGGTGGTTCACAGTACCTGTTCTCGAAGTTCCCACCTCTGGTGAAATGCGGGGTGTATTCAGAAATCTTGCTGTAATCCCGACAACCTAGGGTCCGCTCCGTATGAAAACAGAGTGACCACGCTAGACGGATTTCCGGAATCCTCGGTCATGTGATCCACGTTGTAACTCGTGGACGTGCCCTCTATGCGTTCCACCGGCGTCACCTGCGTCCAGATAGTACTGCGTCCAGATAGTACTGCAAAAGATACGCAGACACAATAGTGCACACCGTAGGGGCTAACAATAAGACCAAGCGCAAAGTTCCACTTACTGGATAAAAGCTTTAATAATAGCAGTATTGCAACGTAGTAGCGTAGCCTCCACTTCCCAGAGAGGGCACGCATAGAGGGCACGTCCACGAGTTACAACGTGGATCACATGACCGAGGATTCCGGAAATCCGTCTAGCGTGGTCACTCTGTTTTCATACGGAGCGGACCCTAGGTTGTCGGGATTACAGCAAGATTTCTGAATACACCCCGCATTTCACCAGAGGTGGGAACTTCGAGAACAGGTACTGTGAACCACCCTGGTTGTACGGGTAAAGTGTTATCCATTTTGCGCTGAGGTACTATAGATCTACAACCCGAGTATAGGCCGACCCTCCAACTTTTACCTAAAAAAACTGGAAAAAGTTATAAGCTAAAGTATAAGCTGAGGGTTGGAAATGGCAGGTAGAATTTCAGGGTGAATCTTGCCTACAAGTCCTGTAAATAAATGTCCCAATAGAGCAACTGAATGAAAAGTGGAGCATAGGCAGATACTAACTACCTAGAAATGGCACTACATTTACACAGTTCTATCACCATATGCTATAAGTTTACTTCTTGGTCTATTGCGGGTCACTTTACATATAATAAGAGATAATGTAAGATGAATAATAGCTGTGTCGTCCCCCTTGTAATGGATGTGTGCCCCCACTATGCACAAATGTAACACCCCCACCGTAGACACAGCGGAGCTGTGCATCAATAGCTGTGTAGAACTCCTTACCCACCGTTCTTGTGAATGATACCGACACTAGCAGTCTTCTCCCCACCGTACTTGTTATGGATGTGTGCTGTTGGGTGCATGCCATTCAAACTCACTGATCCGCGCTGTCAGGTCCTCTAACTTCCAAGCTCTGGGTCGGGGGGTTGTATATTGAGAGCCATGTTTGCCATTAACACTGACCGCACTCCGGGTCACCACAGCACTGTGGCCTTCGCATAGGCAGAGCGGTGTGTGATTCTACCGGTCTGCACTGAACTCCGTTCCTTAGCCTGTCAGTCCCGTCGCATCTCTGACGTGATCCCTCTAGTGAGGCGCCACTAGAGGGTGTCATAGCAATGGGACGGACTGACAAGCTAAGCAACCCAATGCAGCGATGCACAGACCTGTATAATCACTCACCGCTCTGCATATGCGAAGGCCGTTCCACAACCAGGGGCACGGAAGTTAGAGGATCTGACAGCGCGGATAATGAGTTTGAATGGCATGCACCCGAGGGCACACATCCATCCATAACATGTACGGTGGGGAGAAGACTGCTATTGCGCGTATCAAGAACGGCGGGTGGGGACAAAACCAAGCAGTTCTGCTGTGCATATGGTGGGGATGCGCTTGGGGGGGGGAGACTCGAGTATAAGCCAAGACCCCCACTTTTAAGCCACTTTTTCGGGCCCAAAAATTCGGCTTATACTCGCGTTTATACGGTAAGCAATTTTATTAATTATGTTATTTTCACTACAGTTCCTCTTTAAATGTAATTCTACTGACTGAGAAGCAGCATTTGGTTTTGCAGTCTAGTTATGTATTCTATCTATTGAGTATATTCACTAAATGCCAGTAAAATCACTGTGCGGTGCACACACAGCGTATGACAATTTCATGTAACTGACGCTATGTTTGTTTGACAAGTATCGCAACTTGTGCAGGGCCGGTTTAAGCAACAATGGGGCCCCAGGGCAAAAAAAACCTGGGCCCCCCCCCCCCCCCAACAGATACCCCGGAACAAAAATCGACATTAAGGGGCCTTTATTGCAGCTGGTATAGTCAGGGTGTGAAGCCCCAATCGGTCGGAGCTCCACATTCTGGCTACCCCAGCCTGCACGGGGAACAAGGGGTTAAAGAGTTTCAGGAGGGGGGACCCCACATCATTTAAAAAAAAAAATTCCCACACTCTAAACATAAAAAAAAATTGGGAAAGTAGGAAAAAATGCCAGGGATCTTCATACAGCCATATTGCGGCTGTATAGCGATCCCTGGCCAAAGCACTGCGGCTGCGTATGGACCCCCTGGAAACCCCGTCAGGAAATTTATTGCTCTTTCTTTTGATGCATGTAAAATTACACTACCGTTAGGTTTGCTACTAAAAGTGACATTTACCGCATTTAAAAGTATACTTTTTTCCTTTGAAACTTTAAAATCGTTTTTCTCAAAAACTGTAACGTCTTTTTAAAAAATTGTTTTTCCCTCTTATTCCCAATGATCTCTTTAACATATCCTGCAAATTTAGGGTTTCTAGCATTTAAGGTGGATTTGCTATTAACCATTAAAGTCGGCGGGTTTTTAAATGTGTATTTTTTTTCCTTTGAAACTTTAACCTCCTTGGCGGTATGAAAAATACCGCCAGGAGGGAGCGCAGCAGTTTTTTTTTAAATTTTTTTTTTTTTTATCATGTAGCGAGCCGAGGGCTCGCTACATGATAGCCGCTGCTGAGCGGCATCCCCCCGCCCGCTTCGATCGCCTTCGGCGATCTCCGATCAGGAAATCCCGTTCATAGAACGGGATTTCCTGGAGGGCTTCCCCCGTCGCCATGGCGACGGGGCGGGATGACGTCACCGACGTCACTGACGTCGGGACGTCATTGGGAGTCCCGGGCCACCCCTCGGCGCTGCCTGGCACTGATTGGCCAGGCAGCGCTGGGGTCTGGAGGGGGGGGGGGGCCCGCGCCGCAGCAGATAGCGGCGATCGGGCAGGGGCCGGCGGCGATCAGAGTGCTGGCGCAGCTAGCAAAGTGCTAGCTGCGTCCAGCAAAGCAAAAATTATGAAAATCGGCCCAGCAGGGCCTGAGCGGCACCCTCCGGCGGCTTACCCCGTGTCACACACGGGGTTACCGCCAAGGAGGTTAAAATCGATTTTCTCAAAAACTGTAAGGTGGATTTGAAATTTTTTTTTCCTCTTGTAGCCACTGGGGGCCCCTACAAGCTCTGGGGCCCTGGGGCAATTGCCCCCTTTGCCTCTATGGTAGCACCGGCCCTGAACTTGTGTTACTGTGCAATACCAGTAAAGCTGCCATGTGCTATATACGCATGGTATGTTTTAGGTAGATAGATAGGGGAATTAAATATGCCCCTATCTATCTACCTAAAATGCCTGTTTGTCTGTCTGTCCTTTAAACTTATTTACCTGTGTATCTGCCCATACATCTATATCTATCTACCTATCTATTTTTCTATATATCTACCAGTCTATCTTTCACCATCCATATCTCTCACTCTTTCATACTGATTGTTTCTCTTTTTCTCCCTCTTTCTCACTCAAATCCTTGCACAATCTGGGCCCTGGTTACCTGAAGGACATGTTGCAACTGCATCACATTCCCCATAATCTTTGATCAAAAGTCTCTAATCATTTGGTCACCTCCAGAGTCCACCTCAAAACCTTTGGAGACAGAGCCTTCTGACATGCTGCCCTTACACATTGGAACTCCCCGCCAGAGCCGGGACAAGGTTCTCCAGCACACAAGGCTGAGACACTGAAATGCGTCCCCCTATCCCTCCCATCCCAGCCGTCAAACACTGATTGCTATTTGATTACGAGGCACCCCAGGACCCCCAACACCTTAATCTCTAGTTATCTGGCTTGCAGTCACTGCCATGTATCCCCTTTTCTTATTTATCTCTGCTTCAAACACAATGGGGGAGTGATAGCTAACTGAGTTGTGTGCCCCGTCCTACACTGCACCCTGAGGCTGGAGCCTCTCTCGCCTCTGCCTCGAACCGGCCCTGCTCCCTGCCAGACCCAATCGGGACATCTCCATCCCTGGAAGCATAAAAGTCAAAACTGAAAAGCCACCTGTTTAGTCTGTCATTTATGAACACCTGTTTCCACTGTAACACAGTCCGGCCTGCAACCCTTTATTGATCTGAGAAATATCTATGCGCTTTGAGTCCTATGGGAGAAAAGCACTTTACAAATGTTATTGTATTGTCTTCCTCTATCTACCTCTTTATAAAGAGAAAAATAAATAGAAATTACCTGTCTCCTGGAGGAAATGGTGTTATTAGAACACCTTGTTGACAGTTTGGAGTTGAATGCCTTGTTCTGATGAGTTGAATGGCTTCTTCCAGCCTTTACATTGTCCTTGGGCTCAGATGGTATCGGGTTCAGAAACAGGATTCTTGCAATGAGCCCATACAGAACAGTGGCCAATGTCATTGGCACAGCATAGAATACAGCAAAGTCGATTAAGTAGATTGGAGAGTAGTAACTCCGCTCAACTCTATAGCCACAGTTGACAGCGGTGCCATCTCTGTAGACCGTGGTGTTGAGATCAAGCAAGAAGAACCACATCATGCAATAAAGGGAGGTGAAGAGCCAGACAAACACAATTATCTTCTTGGCTCTGGAGATAGTGCACAGGAACTGGGCTTTGATTGGATGGCAGATGGCCAAGTACCTCTCCACTGTAAATGCCGTTATGGAACATGACGAAGCGTTGATTCCCAAATACTGGAGGTAAGTAATGCACAGGCAGCCCATGTATCCATATACCCATGAGTTATAGATACTGTCGGTGATATTGGGAAGTCCAGCTGCTACCAAGACCATGAGGTCAGCTATGGCAAGGCTAACAAGGTAGCAGTTGGTTGGGGTTCTCATGTGTTTAGTCCTTAGGACCACAAGTACGACCATAATATTGCCAACTATGCCAAGTCCACAGATGACAACCACCAGGAAAATGGTGACAACCTGGTACTCCAAACCAATCCATTCTCTGTCTTGGAGGGCCGTGTCATTGAGTGAAGTGGATGTTTGGTTTTCCATGTTCACAAGGTCAGAGCTGCTCTTAGGTCGAAAAACATCCTTGTAGAAGTTAGCTAGGAAAATGTGTTCCTTTTCCTCTGTTTTGTTCACAAGATGCACTCAGTGTCCCGATACTCCAACTTCGATAGAGAAGCACTTTCTCTGTAAAGGAAAAATAACCATGACTCAATGGCGGAACTATACATATGCACCAGTCATGAAATAATTATCTTATTCCAATGGTCTGAATTGTTTTCTTTCTCTATTTGCTTTGAGAACCTCACATTATACAGGTCCACTACTATAGTATCAGTGGTGTAACTAAAATTAATGGGGCTACCCATCAAAACTTCAACAATGTTCATATATGTCCCCTCAATGTCCACACCCCTTCCCTTGCCTCCTCTTAATGCCGTACACGGCCTTGGGGCCCAAATCACAAGGGTCATAAAACAAGTGTGGTCATCCCTCATTATCTTCCCAAGTTCCCACACATTTAAAGTGTAGCCACCTGTATTGGAGGAAGGGAAGGTTAGTAATTTAGGTCCCCAACAGCCCTAGGCCTAGGGGGCTATGATCGCAGGGTCTGCTTCCCTCTAGTTACTTCCCTGCACAGTATTCTACCTAGACCATATTACAGTCTATAATGTTGGGGACCTTCCTATGGTTGTAATGTTATGTATATGTGCATGGTAGTAATCGGCAGCTTGGTGTATGGTTTCCTTTCAGGTCCACTTCCTTCCCTTTCGGCCAATCAAATTTTTGATTGGTGACCCACCGTCTCTTATTTGAAGTCAGTTCTTTTATGAACCTACTAGGTAACTGGTGAATTTGTTCCTTTCTATAGGTTAGGTGTAATAATATAAAATCTGTTTGTTTGTTTTTGGAAGGTCTCCATTAATCATGATCTCTTGTTAAGCTTGTCGGTCTGTGCCTTGACACAGGGATCTACTATGACCCCAAAACGATGATCGGTGGTCAAGAACTTGTGCTGTAATGCAGGCGAAATGGAACAAAAAAAAATTTGTTCCCGGTTCCCAATGTGTGGACCTTGTGGACTATCGTTATAGCCATGGATTTTTATAAACTGTGTTGTTTGTGAATACAGGTAGTGCCCAGTTAAAGAACGAGATAGGGACTGTAGGTTCATTCTTAACCTGTATCTGTCTATAAGTCGGAACACTGTGCCATCTCTGTTCCCTGTACCTCCTTTGTGCTCCCCTGTGCCTCCAGTGTCCCCCTCTGTGTCAACTCTGTTCTCCCACTTTGTCACTTCTGTCCCCCTCTTCCCTCAGTGTACCGCAGAAAATGTCATTTTACCAGTTTAAAGAACATTTTTTCTTTGAGTTTTTAAAATCGATTTTGTAAAAAACGACAAGGTCTTTTTAAAAAAAAAAAAAAAAAAGTTCTCTTGTTCCCACAGAATCAAATTTCACATTTCCGGGCAGGAATTTCACAAGTCAGGGATTACCTGTAATTTATTTATTTTTTGTTTTTAGTACAGATTACACCACTGACTGTTATGGACATTTATTGTCAAGGTCCTCTGTGGGGCAATTTTAGTATAAATCACAGTTTTTAAGGGTAAACAGATGATATAATACCATTAACAATTTTTATTTGGATTCCAAATCACTGGAAATAATCCCTCTTTTTCTTCTTTTCTTTCTACCACTCTATTGGGTAGATGCATGTATCTAAAGTAACATTGGCATGCACAGACTGCGCACAGCATATAACCCTTACTTCCACCAGTAAGAACCACAAGTTATGCTTCTAGTGCAACCCAAGCTACTTAAGTAGTGCAGCCGTTGCTAAGGCAACGTGCGCTGCAATCAGTAACGCTCGTTAGTAATGCACATTACCGTAGCAAGGGTCACGCTACTTAAAGGGAACCAGAGGCCCCAGGAAAAAGATTCTATACATACCTGGGGCTTCCTCCAGCCCCATACGCCTGGATCGCTCCCACGCCGCCGTCCTTTGCTGCCTGGATCCGCCGGTACCGAGTCCCGTCATGGCCGCCAGTCGGCCGGCAGACGCGGCCAATTGTCTGCATCACACGGGGCTCCCTTCATATACGTACGCGTGAGGCTGCTTACTGCGCAGCCGCATGCGTACGGGTATGGAGGGAGCCCCTGTGATGCGGACAATTGGCCGCGTCCGCTGGAAGTGACGGGACCCGGTACCGCCGATCCAGGAAGCCTTTCACTTTGTTAGGGGGTGTTTTTATAGATAAACTCCAGCAGTCCAGCAGTAAAGATGATGACCTCCAGGCTCACGGAGAGTCAAACAACATGAGTGAGTTACACGGCGAGTATCAATCATTTCGTGATCTATCTTCTATGTTATAACTTCTCACTTTGCAATGTCTTGATTTATCTTTCTTCCCCTACTATTACCGTATCTTTCGGTAAAGGTCCTCTTTAAGGTCCTCCTTTTTTCTTTCTCTGCCTGAAAGAGTTACATATCAGGTATGTAAGTGGCTGACTCAGTCCTGACTCAGACAGAAAGTGACTACAGTGTGACCCTCACTGATGAGAAATTCCCCTTTTTTATCTCTTTCTTGCTCTCAGAAGCCATTTTCTGCTAGAAAAGTGTTTTATAGTTGTAATTTCTTATCAGTGAGGGTCACACTGTAGTCACTTCCTGTCTGAGTCAGGACTGAGTCAGCCACTTGCATACCTTCTATTTAACTCTTTCAGGCAGAGAAAGAAAAAAAGGAACACAGCATAGCTATTCGTGTGCTAGGCACTGTACATACCCATGTCTATCTCATCATGTCACATTTCAGTTGGGTATCCTTTAAAATCCATCCAAAATGCTCGGGACGCAAATAAAGAAATAAACGACTGTGTACAATTCTCAATAAAGTAGAACGTGTTCATCTCCATACCAGTGATGTGTGAAGTTTTTGTTTTTTGTAACGTGACTTTTTTCCGATGTTTTTCCCCATCTCCCTCTTATGCTTTTCATGTCTTGTTATATAAATGTCTTTCTAGCGCTGAGTTCCTCTGAGGTACATAATAATCACACCTCCTGCAGAAGATGTGACTCTGCACTGCTGGAAGCAGGAGAGAGCAGCACAGCGATATACACCACAGCGGGAGGGAACTCTCACCAGCCACACTCATTCAGATACGTCCCTAACCGGATCACTGCTGTACCGACAGTGGCATAATCACTGGAAGCTGTGAGACGCACAGGCTTACCCGCTCCCTTGCCAGTATACACACTGCAGGTCCTGTTCTGTGAATAGAGAGAGGCAGGGCTGTTGTGCCAAATTAGATTTACAAGGAAAAAGTCTTACTTTGGGGGTCATGGAGGTGCATTATTCATCTAGTAAAGGAATGTAGAGAATAGTAAAAAAAAAAAGAAAAGGATGGAACATTGCATTCTGCAAACACAGCTGTTTCGAGTCATAGACAACTTAGGCAGTTGCCAAGGGAATGATCTCTGAAAGGATACACACTGTGGCAACAGTAGAGTAACTAGAAAGTGTGGGGCTTCATTATTATTATTTATTGGATTTATATAGCGCCAACAAATTATGCAGCGCTGTACAATAAATAAGATTACAGACAATGATAACAGGGGTGACAGACAACACAATACAGGTAATAAGCAGTAAGACACACAATGCCAGATCATACACTGGAGTAGTAGTCCCAATAATAGATTATTCTGTGTGTAAAGTGTACACAGTCATGTATGATACGCAAGGAGAGAGGGCCCTGCCAAACGCTTACAATCTAGAGCAGGGGTCTCAAACTCACGGCCCGCGGGCCATTTGCGGCCCTCGATACAATATTTTGCGGCCCTCGCCGGCAAAATCTTCCTTCAGTGCTCCCAAGTAATCCGCGAAGGAGGGGGCAAACCTGATGATCAGTGGGAGAGAGTTGCACAGTCATGCATGGGGATGCGAGATGCGTGGGGTGGTTAGGACGAGGTTGTTGGAGGAGTGAAGTGGGCAGACAGACGCCTGGGTCAGGAAGGAGATAGAGGGTGCAGGGGATCGCGGAATGTGAGTTGTAACTACGCTATACCTGCTCCCCCCGCCGCTGTGCCTATACTGGATGCACCTACCTATGTAACCTATACTCTGGGCACCTATCTATCTAACCTATACTCTGGGCACCTACCTATCTAACCTATACTGGAGGCACCTACCTATCTAACCTATAATCTGGACACCTACCTATCTAACCTATACTCGGGGCACCTACCTATCTAACCTATACTGGAGGCACCTACCTATCTAACCTATACTGCGGGCACCTACCTATCTAACCTATACTGAGGGCACCTACCTATCTAACCTATACTGGAGGCACCTTCGTATCTAACCTTTACTGGAGGCACCTTCCTATCTAATCTATACTGGGGGAACCTACCTATCTAACCTATCCTGGGGGAGCCTACCTATCTAACCTATACTGGGGGCACCTACCTATTCAACCTATACTCTGGGCACCTACCTATGTAACCTATACTCTGGGCACCTACCTATGTAACCTATACTCTGGGCACCTACCTATCTAACCTATTATAGGGGCACCTACCTATCTAACCTATAATGGGGGCACCTACCTATCTAACCTATACTCGGGCACCTACCTATATAACCTATACTAGGGGCACCTACCTATCTAACTTATACTCGGGGCAACTATACATGACTATCTATATTGAAGGCACCTACCTATCTAACCTATACTGGTGGCAACTATACGGGCTACCCTATACTAGCGGCACCTACCCAGCTAACCTATACTAGTGGCAATTATGTCTGGCTACTTATACTGGGGGAGACCTATAGCTGGCTAACTATACTGGGGGCAACTAGACCTGGCTAACCTATACTGTGGGCACCTATACCTGGCTCCACAGAGGGGGGGATTTTTAACACCCTCTCCCTGGGTGCATTTTAGCCTACAAACTGCCCTGCATACCCAGCCCCATGACACTTAGATTACCCAATTACCCAGAATATTTATTCAGCAAATACACACAGAACACACATTTTTTGTTTACTGTCCATGTGAGTGAGGAAAGACACCCTCCATCTGAAATGTTTTTTATTATTTTATGCGGAGTGCCTCCTGTATTCAGTTGAGCTGCTGTTCTGTACACAGCCCACAGATCTGTTCTGAGTTTCTACAAAGCTATAAACTAGGTCAGCAGCATCTCCACAGTCACATCATAGTTCTGCTTTGTAGAGCTGGGTGGTTGTAGCGTGGCTTTTACTGTCTAACAGAAGATAGCGCCCCTAAACATCTCATTTTTATTCTCTCAATGCAGATTAGAAATCCAAGGAAAATATAGATAGTTCGCACTGCATCAGTGGTGCTCAAATACCCCTTTTCAAAATTCGAGTTAGGTCGAATTCAAATAGTAAATTATTCGAGGTCAGTCGAATATTCGAGTCGAATAATTTTTACTATTCGATTCGACCTCGGAATTCGAGCTCACTATTCGAGTCGGTATTCGAGCTCATTATTCGAGCTGACTATTCGAAATGGCCTTAAATAGCTTCCAACACTTATTTTGAGGGTGAATGATGCAAGAAACCTCTTTTTTTCCAAGTAACAACAGCAAGTGATTATGTGGGGATGTTCCTTTAAAAAAAAAAAGTTGAAAAGAGAAGTTATGTCCAGAAATTTGTTCAGTACTGTATATACTTCTTCTTCTTCTTCTTTATCTTCTATATCTTCTTCTTCTTCTTCTATATCTTCTTCTTCTATATCTTCTTCTTCTATATCTTCTTCTATATCTTCTTCTTCTTTTATATTGTCTTCTTCTTCTTCATCATCTTCTTCATCTTCTTCATCATCATCTTCTTCTTCTTCATCTTCTTTTTCTTCATCTTCTTCATCTTCTTCTTCATCTTCTTCATCTTCTTCTTCATTTTCTTCATCTTCTTCTTCTTCATCTTCTTCATCTTCTTCATCTTCTTCATCTTCTTCATCTTCTTCATCTTCTTCTTCTTCATCTTCTTCATCTTCTTCATCTTCTTCATCATCTTCTTCATCTTCTTCATCTTCATCTTCTTCATCTTCTTCTTCATCTTCTTCATCTTCTTCATCTTCTTCTTCTTCATCTTCTTCATCTTCTTCTTCATCTTCTTCTTCTTCATCTTCTTCATCTTCTTCATCTTCTTCATCTTCTTCTTCTTCATCTTCTTCTTCTTCATCATCTTCTTCTTCTTCTTCATCTTCTTCATCTTCTTCTTCATCTTCATCTTCTTCTTCTTCATCTTCATCTTCTTCATCATCATCTTCTTCTCCTTCTTCTTCTTCTTCTTCTTCTTCTTCTTCTTCTTCTTCTTCTTCATCTTCTTCATCTTCTTCTATATCGTCTTCTTCTTCACTTATTTCTCTTTTCAAATTTTTTTTTTTAAAGAAATGCAGCTATTTTTGAGCGTAACAAATAGCTGGTGGCGCACGCATGTTGGAAGCGCCATTGTATGTGCTCCCTGGCAGTGGAAACACACAGACAGCAGGAGGTAAATTCAGCAGCAGGAGGAGGAGGATGAGTGTGTGGCAGCAGGCAGTCAATGAGGCAGGCAGCGTGACATAATAGCCCTGGTACCTAGCGGTGATACCAGGGCTGTAAATAAACACAGCAGGCAGGAGGTCCCAGACAGCGGTCGTGCAGCCCACATTGTGTCCAATACACAACTGGGACAACACAGTTTTCAACCCGGGCACCTCAGAAAAATTAAACCTTTTTTTTTTTTGGTTTTTTTGGTTTTGTTTTTACAACAAATTACACAGATATAGCTATTTTTTGACGTAATAGCTGGTGGCAGAGTGGCAGCAGAAGGTAAATCTGTGTACCCTGGCAGTGGGAAACACAGACAGACAGCAGCAGCAGCAGGAGGAATGGAGGAGTAATTATGTGTGCAGCTATTGTTTGACGTAATAGCTGGTGGTAGAGTGGCAGCAGAAGGTAAATCTGTGTACCCTGGCAGTGGGAAACACAGACAGACAGCAGCAGCAGCAGGAGGAATGGAGGAGTAATGTGAGCAGCTATTGTTTGACGTAATAGCTGGTGGCAGAGTGGCAGCAGAAGCTAATTCTGTGTACCCTGGCAGTGGGAAACACAGACAGACAGCAGCATCAGCAGGAGGAATGGAGGAGTAGTGTGAGTGTGGCAGCAGGTAGGCAGCGTGACATAATAGCCCTGGTACCTAGCGGTGATACCAGGCCATAAATTAACACAACAGGAGGTCCCAGACAGCGGTCGTGCAGCCCACATCGTGTCCAATACACAACTGGGACAACACAGTTTTCAACCCGGGCACCTCAGAAAAATTAAACCTTTTTTTTTGTAATGGTTTTGTAGTTTTGGTTTTACAACCAATTACACAGATATAGCTATTTTTTGACGTAATAGCTGGTGGCAGAGTGGCAGCAGAAGGTAAATCTGTGTACCCTGGCGTTGGGAAACACAGACAGACAGACAGCAGCAGCAGCAGGAGGAATGGAGGAGTAATTATGTGTGCAGCTATTGTTTGACGTAATAGCTGGTGGCAGACTGGCAGCAGAAGGTAATTCTGTGTACCCTGGCAGTGGGAAACACAGACAGACAGCAGCAGCAGGAGGAATGGAGGAGTAGTGTGAGTGTGGCAGCAGGTAGGCAGCGTGACATAATAGCCCTGGTACCTAGCGGTGATACCAGGCCGTAAATGAACACAACAGGAGGTCCCAGACAGCGGTCGTGCAGCCCACATCGTGTCCAATACACAACTGGGACAACACAGTTTTCAACCCGGGCACCTCAGAAAAATTAAACCTTTTTTTTTGTAATGGTTTTGTAGTTTTGGTTTTACAACCAATTACACAGATATAGCTATTTTTTGACGTAATAGCTGGTGGCAGAGTGGCAGCAGAAGGTAAATCTGTGTACCCTGGCGTTGGGAAACACAGACAGACAGACAGCAGCAGCAGCAGGAGGAATGGAGGAGTAATTATGTGTGCAGCTATTGTTTGACGTAATAGCTGGTGGCACACTGGCAGCATAAGGTAATTCTGTGTACCCTGGCAGTGGGAAACACAGACAGACAGCAGCAGCAGGAGGAATGGAGGAGTAGTGTGAGTGTGGCAGCAGGCAGGCAGCGTGACATAATAGCCCTGGTACCTAGCGGTGATACCAGGGCCGTAAATGAACACAACAGGAGGTCCCAGACAGCGGTCGTGCAGCCCACATCGTGTCCAATACACAACTGGGACAACACAGTTTTCAACCCGGGCACCTCAGAAAAATAAAACCTTTTTTTTTTTTTAATGGTTTTTTGGTTTTGTTTGTAAAACAAATTACACAGATATATAGCTATTGTTTGACGTAATAGCTGGTGGCAGAGTGGCAGCAGAAGGTAAATCTGTGTACCCTGGCAGTGGGAAACACAGACAGACAGCAGAAGGGCAGTACACAGCAGCCCACTGTAGGTGTAAAATGTGTGGCTGCAGGCGACGTAATAGTCAAAGTGAACCAGGCTGGCTTAGTGAGCAGGAGCCAGGAGGTGGTAAAGGGTGGTAAGGCACATTAACGATGGTTCTTAGCCAGTTCATGTCCCCCTCTCGCCGACAACAGGGGCCAGGAACTCGCCTTCCACCCACGCCTGGTTCATCTTGAGAAACGTCAGTCTGTCCACAGACTTGTGAGACAGACGTGAGCGTTTCTCGGTGACCACACCACCAGCTGCACTGAAGCAGCGCTCGGACAGCACGCTGGAAGGGGGGCAGGACAGCACTTCCAGGGCGTACTGCGCCAGCTCGCTCCAGATCTCCAGGCGCTTGACCCAATACTCCATGGGATCAACAGGGGCATCGCTGTCAAGCCCGCTGTAGGACCCCATGTAGTCAGCCACCATGCGGGTCAGGCGCTGGCTGTGACCGGTGGAGGATGCTGCTGCATGCACCTCCTCTCTAGTCACTGCTGCCGGAGCCTCTACAGTCCTGTAGAGCTCGTGGCTGAGAGACAGCAGGTCTGTGGGGCGCTTGCTGCTGGATGCAGGCACCTGCTGCTGCCTCTGTGCTGGCTGCTGGACAGTGGGGGTGGAAGGCTGGGGGAAGGCTTCCTCCAAGCGCTCAACAAGGGCCTGCTGCAAGCTCCTTATTTGTTGCGCTGGGTCTCCTCCTGCAGGCGGCAGGAACTGGCTCAACTTCCCCTTGAGGCGTGGGTCCAACATCATGCTGATCCAGATGTCCTCCCTCTGCTTCATCTGGATCACCCTGGGGTCTCTGCGCAGGCACGTCAGCATGTGCGCTGCCATTGGGAAGAGGCGGGCCACGTCTGCTGGCACATCGACGGCAGTGCTGCTGTCCTCATCCTCCTCCTCTGCCTCGTCAGCCTCATCCTCTCTCCACCCCCGCACCAACTCAGCTGCACTGTGCTGCTCCCCCTCATCAGCAGCAAGGTCAGGGACCTCCACCAAGTCCTCCTCCTCCTCCCCCTCAGAGGTGGACTGTGCAGCTGCTTGCCGCTCCTGCTGGTCCAAGGCTGCCGCTCCCTGTTCCAGCAAAGCATCGAGGGCCCTGTTCAGCAGACAAACCAGGGGCACCCACTCGCAGACCATAGCATGGTCCCTGCTCACCATGTTAGTGGCCTGCAGAAAGGGAGCCAGCACTAAGCACACCTGCTGCATGTGCCTCCAGTCATCATCGGGGACGATGGACGGGATGTTGCTGGTCTTGTCCCTTCTCTGAGCGGCGGAAACAGTGGCCAGGGCAAGGTACTGTTTGACAGCGCGCTTCTGTTCAACCAGACGCTCCAACATCGCCAGGGTGGAGTTCCAGCGAGTCGGAACGTCAAGGATCAGCCGATGGCGTGGCAGATCCAGCTCCTTTTGCACGTCTTCCAGGCTCGCACAGGCTGCAGCCGAGCGCCGGAAGTGACGCACAACGTTCCTTGCCGTTTCCAGCAGTTCGCCCATCCCCTGGTAGGTGCGCAAGAACTTCTGCACCACCAGGTTCAGCACGTGGGCAAGACAGGGGATGTGGGTCAGGTTTCCCCTGTCTATTGCGGCAACCAGATTGGCCCCATTGTCGGCCACCACCTCTCCGACTCTGAGGCCTCTGGGGGTCAGCCAAATCCTCTCCTGCTCCTGGAGTTTGGCCAACACATGGGTTGCCGTCAGCTTGGTCTTCCCAAGGCTGACCAAGTGCAGCAGCGCTTGGCAGTGGCGGGCCTTCACGCTGCTGCTGAGGCGGGGGGTTTGGCCAGGTGTGCCGGAGGATGGCAGAGGATCGGAGGAACCTGCTGCAGTTCCCCTGACCCTGCGGGGTGGCACCACCCACTGTGTTGCTGCTGCTGCTGTGCCCGCTGCTGCTCTCCCATCCTCACCCCCTTCCACCAAGCTGACCCAGTGGACAGTGAAGGACAGGTAGCGGCCTGTCCCGAAGCGGCTGCTCCAGGAGTCCATGGTGACGTGGACCCTTTCACCAACCGCGTGCTCCAGCCCTCGCTCCACATTGGCCATCACAAAGCGGTGCAGTGCAGGAATGGCCTTGCGGGAGAAAAAGTGTCTGCTGGGGAGCTGCCAGTCTGGGGCTGCGCAAGCAAGCAGCGCACGAATGTCGCTCCCCTCCTGCACGAGCGTGTACGGCAGGAGTTGGGAGCACATGGCCCGTGCCAGCAAGCCGTTCAGCTGCCGCACGCGACGGCTGCTGGGAGGCAGAGCCCTAACCACCCCCTGGAAGGACTCGCTCAAAAGGCTCTGGCGTGGCCTTTTGCTGGCACGGGAATCAGCAGACACAGCGGAGGAGGCCACTGAGGACTGGCTGCCAGAACAGGCCTCAGTGTCGGCAGCAGGAGTTGCAGAGGGGGGAGGAGCAGTGCGTTTCCGCACTCCTGCTGGTGCTGCTGGAGGAGCAGGAGGGCGGGTGGCTGCTGTTGCTGCTGCTGCTGCTGCTGAAGGCTGTGCAGTGATGGGTGTGGTGCCACTGCCAGCACCAGATGCCTTCAGCCTCTGGAACTCCTCATGCTGGTGGAAATGTTTCGCAGCAAGGTGGTTGATGAGCGAGCTGGTGCTGAACTTTAAGGGGTCTGCACCTCTGCTCAACTTCCGCTGACAGTGGTTGCAAGTGGCGTACTTGCTGTACACAGTGGGCATGGTGAAATATCGCCAGATTGGTGACAGAAACATCCCCCTACGGCATGGAAGCGCTGCTGCCTGTCTCCCTGTGGTGGTTGGGGGGGGGGGGGCTTGGGTGCGGCTGGTGGTGGTACTGGCAGATGCTGCTGCTGCTGCTGCTGAGCCTGAGACACCAGCAGGCTGTGGGACCTGCCTACTGCTGCCAATGCTTGCAATGATGCGCCTCCTTGCAAGGCCCACAAGCGCATCCTCCTCCTCAGAGCTGCTGAGGACGACATCCCCTGGAGGTGGTGGCACCCAGTCTCTGTCTGTCACCGGGTCATCATCATCCTCCCCCTCCTGAAACATGTCCTGCTGGGATGATGACCCCCCAAACTCCTCTCCTGATGCATGGATGGGCTGCTTGACTGTCGCCACAGTCTTGCTGTCCAATCCCTCATCCCCCAAAGTGCCCATCAGCATCTCCTCCTCAAGATCGCCAACAACAGCAGACAATTTACTCATGATGCCTGGGGTCAAAAGACTGCTGAATGACAGGTCGGCGAGTGACGGTGAACTGGCCTCCTCCCCAGACCCTGCTGGGCGACTGCTGCGAACAGGGGTGGTGGTGGTGGTGGTGAGGGTGGAGGCCTCGGATGCAGAGCTGATGGCGGGCTGCTCATGCTCCGTCATGAGTTGCACCACAGTGTCTGCATGCTTTTCCTCAATGGGACGTTTCCGACCCGGCTGGAGGAAAATCGGAGCAGGTGCTACACGCTGCTGCTGCTGTGTCTCTGCAGCATGAGTTGCGGATGCTCCTGCTGGGCGGCGCCCAAGGCGTCCACGGCCAGTGGCTATGGGAGGAATGTTAGCCACTGACGCTGCTGCTGCGGAACTGTGCATGGTGGCGCGGCCGCGGCCTGCCACAATGCTGCTCCCTCTCCTCCTGATTCCCTTGCTGCCCTTCCCCTTGCCCAAACCGCGCTGGCTGCCACTTCCAGACATCTTCGATGTTTTGGGCGTATAGACAAAAGTTTTTTAAAAGGGCGGGTGAAAAGTGGGGTACTTTAATGGAGTGGTTTGGTGGGTGAGGTGACTGAGTGAGTGTCCCTAGTACAGTAAGTAAGTAGTAACAGTCAGGAAGTACAACTAGCAGTTACAATAATCAGTAGTAATCACAAGTAAATTTAGTGTGTGTACACTACAGACAGTGAGTGCATGCACGCGCAAACACGCGCAGGAGCTAGCCTATGAACAGTGACTGAGTGAGTGTCCCTAGTACAGTAAGTAAGTAAGTAGTAACAGTCAGTAAGTACAACTAACTAATTACAATAATCAATCAGTTATCAGAAGGAAATAGAGTGTGTGTAGTGTGTGTACACAGACAGTGAGTGCACACACGCAGGAGCTAGTAGCCTATGAACAGTGACTGAGTGTCCTAGACTCCGAGTACAGTAAGTAGTAACAGTAAGTACAACTAACTAATTACAATAATCAATTACAATAATCAATCAGTTATCAGAAGGAAATAGAGTGTGTGTAGTGTGTACACAGAAAGTGAGTGCACACACGCAGGAGCAGCTAGTAGCCTATGAACAGTGACAGTGAGTGTCCTAGTACAGTTACAGTATATAACTACAATACTAATACAATCAGTAGTAAAGGACAGCAGAAATACTGGTATAGAATAGAGAGAAATAAACAGAGGACAGGAGGACAGCTGCCCACACAGGCAAGGCCCTGAGGCCTAAAGCTGTAAGCCTGCAGCAGCTGGCCTGTCTCTATGTAACACAAAAGCTACTAACTAAAATACAATGTCTAACTAACTAACAACAATATAGGAGTGTATAGGAGGTGTATGTGAGCAAAAACGCTAGGTAAATGACCACAATAGAGCTCTTGCTAAGCCAAAGCACAAAGGAGCAACTCTCTCTCTGTACAAGTCTCAGGCAAGCACGGAGAAACCTAACATGGCGGCCGCTATTTATAGGGTAGGGGCTGGCCAGGGTCCCCCTCTGTGATTGGCTGCCGTCAGAGGGCCTGGGAGCCCTCTGATTGGCTCTAAGGACATCAATCTGGGCTATGACGCTATTCGAGCTCGGTACCGAGCTCGAATAGCGCCGTTTTGCTCGAATAGCTCGAATAGTGAATGGGCTATTCGAGTGTACTCGAATAGCCCATTCGAATAGCTACAGCTATTCGGAGCTCGAATACCGAGCTCGAATAGCTGGAAAAGAGCTCGAATATTCAAGCTACTCGAATATTCGAGCTCTGCTGAGCACCACTGCACTGCATTACATCATGCCCCTGCTACAACACAGGCCCTACACAATGCACACTCCACCCATTATAATGTGCATGTTATTTGCATTAGGATCCCCTTTGTTTCTGGCAAATTCCACCCTGGGCCCCTGAGCTGCATAGAAGAAGCGTAGCGACTCACCTGTCCCTGCTGTTGCGCTCCTTCACTACTCTATGCACTCCCATCTCTATCCCTGCTGACCACAGCTTCTCAGTGACCTGACCAGCATCATATTATGTAATGACACGCATCGGGTCACTGAGAGGAGGCGGCCCTGTGAAGATGAAGGCAGGAACGCATGGAGTAATGGAGGAGCGCGCCAACCCAGGACAGGTGAGTCACTACGTTGCTGAAAATATATGAAGTTAACGGGGGACATGGGGGGCCCTGGTATTCGGCTTGCGGGGCCCTGGGGCAATTGCTCAGGTTGCCCCTATGGAAGCTGTGATTGCATAAAGACTGCAGAGATGTGAACGCTGCCCTACAATTAAATACAAATGTTTTTAATAGCAGCAGATGCTAATATTACTTTCACATGAGCAAAAGGTAATACAGAAAGTACTCACAAAACACAAAATAAATGCAGTGGAGTAACTACAACTCATGGAGCCCCCCAATGAAACTTTGAAGACCCCCTCCCCCATGATCATACCCCTTCCCTTGCCCCCCCTTCGTCATACAACAAGTGTGGCTATCATGATCTTTACAATCATAACAAGTGTAGCCACAAAGACACCTGATCTCAAGTATAGTCTCCAGTTTAGGAGGAAGGAGAGATTAGTAGTTCACGCCCCCCACAGCTCTAGGTCCCTATGTGATCACGGGGTCTGCTCCCCTATAATTACGCCCCTGAATAGAGGTAGCAGGAAAAAAGGGCGCCGGCTGAGGGTTACCGAAAAGGGCGCCGCCACAGACTTTAATGCAATTATCGATAATAGGCCAGAAAAAAGCTGAAAAAAGGGCGCTGTGATAAATATCGTTAACAACATTATAGTTTTTGACGTATCTTCTCGTTTTAGAAGCTTGCAACGTTATAGTTTTTGTCATAATATTTCGTTAATATTTACAAATTTTACGTTATCAAAGATATTAGAATTTCTATGTGTAAAAGGGTGTTTCTGCAGAAGGAGTGGTTAGGCTTAGGCACCACCAGGGGGAGTGGTTAGGGTTAGGCACCACCCGGGCGGTGGTTAGTTTTAGGCAACACAAGGTGGGGTGGTTAGGGTTAGGCACCACTGGGGGGGGGGGGGTTAGGCACCACCAGGGATTGGTTAGGGTTAGGCACCACCAGGGGGAGTGGTTAGGGGCCACCAGGGGAGTGGTTAGTTTTAGGCACCACCAGGGGAGGGTTCTGTAGGGTTGGGTTCAGCTGTACTGTTGAATACGTAACAATATTTAACGTTAATATCGCTATTATTTCTCGTCTGTTTTTACAACGGTATTTATCATTAACAAAGGTTGACAACGATGTTTATCGTTATCATATTTCGTTAATAACCGGCGCCATTTCGTTATCAACTCAGTCCCTTTTTTCACAGCGCCCTTTTTTCATGCACGCTGAATATATGTTGATAATTACGATACGGTAGTAGTGAAATGTCTCAGTTGCTTAGAGTTGTGGAAGGAGGGGGTGGAGATCATAGTATGGGTCTTGCTTGAGGTACCAAATGGCCACAAAGAGTCCTGCTCACAAACCACATTAGTGAAAGGTAGCACTATTTATCATTCGAAGAACTGGCTGGTTTGCGTATCACATCTATGGATGAAACACAGATGAAATTTACACTAAAGCCTGGTCCTTTTGCATTTACACTAAAGCCTGGTCCAACGGAGAGCTTTACAGTGTGGTGAGCATTGTGGACCTCTTCTGCAGACAGAAAGCAGCCATGTCCCATGTGATTTAGTTAAGGGTCTGAATAACCATAACTGTGAAGTAGTAACGAGAATAAAAGACTCTTCAAGGTTTCTATACCAACTGTCACACCATACGAAAATGCCACAAACATCTATTGGTGACAGGTTGCAAGTTCCACTAATGTCCACTTATACAGCTTTGCCTTATTGCCAACACATCCCTTAATAGTCACAGACCTTCTAATGTCTATCCAGGAACCCTCTCAGCAATCTATCCAAAAAATCTACAGAATTCTCTGTCAGGGCCCCCTCAAATTTATCCGGAGGCAGTCTAGAGCTTTCCAATGGTCCACTGACATACTTACAAATAGGGATGCTCATTCCAATTTTGCGAAATTTAACCACTTCACCTACAAGGGTTTTTCCCCTTAAAAACCAGAGTGGTTTTAACCTTTCAGCGCTGCGTCCCTTAATCTGCCAATAATTTTATCAGTACTTATCGCACTAAAATGATCTATACAATGTTTTTCGCTACCAATTAGGCATTCTTTGGGTGGTACTTTTTGCTAAGAATTATTGTATTCTAAATGCATTTTAATAGGAATAATAAGAAAAAAATTCATTTCTCAGCTTTCGGCCATTCGTTTTAAAATAAAACGTTCTACTGTGGATAAAATACACATTTTATTTGCCCATTTGTCCCAGTTATTGCAACGTTTAAAATATTTCTCTAGTACAATGTATGGTGCCAATATTTTATTTGGAAATAAAGCTGCATTTTTGCAGTTTTGCATCCATCATTAATTACAAGCCCATAATTTAAAAAGTAACAGTAATATACCCTTTTGACATACATATTAAAAAAGTTCAGTCCCTAAGAAACTATTTATGTATTTTTTTTAACTGTAGATCTGTTTATTTAAAAAAGTATGTGTAGGTGTAATTTTACCATTTGGCCACAAGATGTCCTCGCGCATAACTTTGCTGTGCGTGGAAGTAATGCGTGGATCTTTATCGGGTTTTGTGAATGATGCGGCATCTCATTGATGCCGGTGATCATTCACACGGGACTTAGATCAATGAATGGAGACCGCGTTCCCATTCATTGATCTCCCCTCTAATGATCGGCGGCGAGAACAAGCGCAGGAGCAAGCGGGAGTGCAAGGTGGCAAGGGACATAGTACCTATGTCCCTGCGAGGTGAAGAGGGATTTTGCATGGACGTAGATACTCGTCCCAGGGGAGGGCAAGTGGTTACATTTCCACATTACAAAATGAAAAATGAAAATTGGAGTTCTGCGGAAATCTGATTTACCACAACCAAGTCATTTTAGCCCAATCATAGAACTGGAGACATTGGACCAATCAGAGAATACAGAAATTTTTTTTTGTGAAAATTGGATTAGACTAATCACAAGGATATTAGCAAGTTATTCCTGAGTCTTGTGAGTGGCCTAAAATGTCCATGGTATTTCGATTACGGCGGTAAAATTCTGCATTCTCTGGTTGGTCCAATACTTCCACGTCAACTGGGAAGTATTTGCCAGCCAGAGAAGGCAAAAAAAATCAGAAATCGGAAATTTGCAGAATTGATAATTGGCATTGAAGGATATCAGAATTTCCACGGTATCGGAAATTTGGCATTTCCGACCATCCCTACTTCTTAAGAGCTTGTGAAATGTATCCAAATTTTTCCACAGATTCCCTGCGATCTATTCAGGAAACCCCTCACATCATTCCACAGACCTCCAGAATAAGATTCTACACAATGGGCATGTACAAGATGCATTGATGCTGAGTTTGGGGTTATACAGAAAGTCTCCACACTGTTCTGCATTCAGAGGATCACCTAATATCACAGCTTCAGTTAATCCTGGAGTGATATGTCAAAGCTTTCATGGGAGACTTAAAGTGAACCTCCGGACTAAAAATTGACTCAGCAGCACTGAAAAGGCCTGGTGTTTCTTTAACAGTTTCACAGCATCAGAACTTTGTTTCTCTTATCCAAGCCTCATTTTTAGCTGCACAGAAGAAAACTGCACGGGCTTTTTCCCCTGATGCTGTGCAAAGCATGATGGGATTTCTGATGTTGTTGCTCTCGTTCTGCTGTTTTGGTGCAATTTTTTTTTTTTAATTTGACATTTGAAGCCTAGCGTGTGCAGCTGGGAGGAGTAATCAGGACACAGGACAGTTGGAACTGTGTTTTATTCTCCATGTCACCTCCTTTCAACCAAAAAGATGGCTGCCCCCATGAATCACAAACATTTGCCTGTTCTTTTAAAACAGGGTGGGTAAAAAATTATATTACCTATCTATTCTGATTAACATAACTAATGTAACTTAATGACAGTATGTATGTTTGTTTAGGCTGAAGTTCCCCTTTAAGAAGACATTAACTGATTAGACAAGCATCAATGCTTGAAGTGGAAATGAGCATTGACTATAGCCAAGAAGGACAATGTCAGCCACACGTTGACTGGTATTGTTTTATTGATCTTGCTTCCCTGAGTGATTTAATAAAGATGGGCTATTAAGCTAATTGTTCTAGAAATTAATTAATGTCAAATGTTTTCAGAGTTCAAGACCTGTTTGCAGTATCTCCTGTAGGACTCCGAGAGGTGGGTTTCCACACGTCCTTCACACTTCCATTCAAACCATCAAAACACATCCCCTTATTCCCTCCATCACTCCTCCAGCCCCACCTCCGGTCATGTCCTCATCACACTGGAGAGTCATACTTTTAGCTACAACTCCAAAACATCTGCAGTCATATCCCCACTACACTTCACCATCACACCAGTGAAAAATTCCCATCATCCCCCCTGTCACGTTTGTACCACACGTTCAGCACTTCAGTCACACCCCACCACAGACACGTTCTACCATGCTTTAAGTCATACTCTTACCACATCTCTCTACACTTATTTGAAAGTAAACCAGTTCAACGGTGACGTTAAGTGACTTAACAAGGCACAGTTGCTTATATAAGGAATGCTTTAGTTATCAAGGAAGTTAAATTCAAAACGGGTAAGACAAAAGATTTAAGCAAATTTGGACGAGGGATGATCTGGAAGAGCTGGTGCTAGCATTTCTAAACTGACAACTCTTTTAGGATTTTCTCGCTCAACAGTATCTTGGATGTGTTTAGAGAGTGGCAGTTGGGAAAAAACGTCAAGCGACTATTCTGGTTGAAAAAGGCTGGTAAACGAGAGAGGTGAAAGGCAAGTATCACGCATAGTACAGCTGAATTTAATGCAGGTGCATCACAAAGCATATCCCAACACACAACAATACAGCCTTTGCAAAGGATGGGCTTAAGCAGCAGGAGACAATCGAGAGTACCTTTGTGGGAAAAGACACCTCTTGTGGGCCCTTGCTACCGTGCTTGATCGGCTACTTCAAAGCTTGGAAACGTCACCATTCAATCTGACCCAGCTTAGAGCTGCCATTATTTCAGCGTGTGCCAAAATTTCTCAGCAACGCAACGGTATCAGCATCTTGCTGAGTCTATGCCAAGAAAAAAATCCACAGTGACCAGAGCTAAAGGTGGGCCAGGTCGTTATTAGAGCGTGTCTCTTATTTTTTGGCCACTCAGTGCACATGTACTCTACACTTTCAGCCACACTCAAACCATGCTTCCAATCATGTTCCTACTACACCTCCAGCCATGCACTTCTTACACTTCCTGCCACACCCTTACCACAGCCATGCCCAAATCACACCTACAGTTACACCTCCACCACTCTTTTAGTCATATCTTCTTCACAGGTCATGTCACACCTCTACCAAATATCCTTTTATAATCCCTTCAGCTTCCAGTCAGACTCTCACCACACCACCTACCACATTCCACCACATCTCAAGATACACCTTCAGTTACACCAACCACAGCTAAGGGGCCACACCCTTTTAAAGCCGTCACCACCCCTCCAGTCAAGGTTTCAGTAGAGACTCAACCACAGCACCAGTCACACCCCTATCATCTCCATTCACTCACCCACCACACGTCCAGTCACGCCATTACCACCACCAAACCTTCAGTTATGTCTCCACCACACCTCCAGTTATATCCCTTTGCAGCCCTAGTCCTACCTCCACCACATCTCCATGCTCCCCTCACCTACAGTCACGCCCCACTGCTTCTCTACTCAAATCATCACTGCACTGTAACGATTGGTGTCAGCAAAACAGATTTTCTGATTATTGGTGATCTGCAGTATCACCAATAATACAGATGCTATACCTGATTATGTGGTGATCTGCAGAATCACCAATAATGCTAGTATAGCTAGACACAGGACAGCAAATGTGTTTGGTGCAACAGTAATGAGGAAGAGGAGATCTCCCGAGGAGCGGGTGATTCAGACAGTACTGCAGTCAGTGGATGCCTGAGGAGCGGAGACCACTGCTAGAGCTACAAAGGATGATCACCTGAGGAGCAGGTCATTCAGACTATACTGCAACTCGTGAACACCTGAGGAGCAGGTGTTACAGATAGTTCTGCACAGGATGATCACCTGAGGAGCAGGCGATTAAGACTATACTGCAGCCAATGGACACCTGAGGAGCAGGTGTTACAGACAGTGCTGCACAGGATGATTGTCTGAGGAGCAGGCGATTAAGACTATACTGCAGCCAGTGGACACCTGAGGAGCAGGTGTTACAGACAGTGCTGCACAGGATGATCACCTGAGGAGCAGGCGATTCAGACTATACTGCAACTAGTGGACACCTGAGGAGCAGGTGTTACAGGCAATGCTGCAGCTGAGCTTCACCGGAGGAGCAGGTGAAAACTCTACAAATCCCTCACCAGTGGCTAGGCCCACTGATGAGGACAGGAGGGTCAGACAAGCTGGGTTGGCAACGTACGGACAGATAAAGTACAAAGACAGAAGGCTGATTCAATGTCACGTTCAGGCAGAGTCGGCAACAGGAATCAGATGAGCAAAGGTACAGAATCAACAAGCAGGAGAATAGTCAAAGGAAGCAGAAGGTCATAACAGATAATACAATGCAATTAGTACTTTAAGCTATCAACAGAATCTGGCTAAGTGTGGATCCCCAGCTCCATCTGGTTCTAGCACACTTTGAGATCTGACTAGGGTCTGAGCGCTAACACGATAGCATTCGCAACAGCAGACACGGAGAAACTGACAGACCAGTAGTATATATAGAGAAATGCTCCGCAGCGCCGCCCTCATCACTCAGCCAATCCAAACCGTTGGACCGTTGGAGTCAGCTGACTAGACAGATCAGCTGACTCCCCTTCTATTTGCATAAAGGTCCTGTCGCTTGGCGCGCGTGCGCGTAGCCCTCAATCTATGTGCAATAGAAGGACCAGGCAGAGCACCAGCATGTAACCGCACGGCAGAGGCCGCCGGCTGGTACGCAGAGATAGCCGCCATGCCGCTTGTCTCTGCGGCGGTATTTCCGCTATCTACTCCATGCACCTAAAGTCATGCCACCGCTACGCTTCCAGTAAAATTACCACTGCACCTCCAATCTCACTCCAACCACAGCTTCAGTAACATTTTGACTAAGCCTTCTGTCACACTCCAATCACATCTCCATTCAAACCTCTCAACTTCTCCAGTCACATCCCCACTATACCTCGGGTCACATCCCCACTATACCTTCAGTCATGCCCCTACTAGGACTCCAGTAACATCTTTGTCAAACCCTCAGTCACATTTCATCCACTCCTCCAGCCACACTCCTACCACATCCACACTTACCCCAACACCTCCAGGGTTGTTACTGCAAATCTCCAGCCATATCTGCACCACATTTCTAATTATGCCCCCACTACACCGCTACGGAAGTCTTCATCCCCACCATAATTCCAAATATACTTCCACTACTCCATCTGTGGTAACATACCCACCACAATTCCAATTACATTTCCATTATGCCGTGTGTGGTAACATCTCCACCACAATTCCAGTTATGTAACATCCCCACCACAATTCCAATTACACTTCCACTACTCCATTGTGGTAACATTCCCACCACAATTCCAATTACACTGCCATTACGCCATGTGTGGTAACATTCCCACCACAATTCCAATTACACTTCCACTATGCCATGTGTGGTAACATCTCCACCACAATTCCAATTACACTTCCGCTACGCCATGTGTGGTAACATCCCCACCATAATTCCAATTACACTTCCACTACTCCATTGTGGTAACATTCCCACCACAATTCCAATTACACTTCCATTACGCCATGTGTGGTAACAGCCCCACCATAATTCCAATTACACTTCCACTACGCCATGTGTGGTAACATCTCCACCACAATTCCAATTACACTTCCACTACGCCATGTGTGGTAACATCCCCACCACAATTCCAATTACACTTCCAGTACGCCATGTGTGGTAACATCCCCACCACAATTCGAATTACACTTCCACTACGCCATGTGTGGTAACAGCCCCACCACAATTCCAATTAGACTTCCACTACGCCATGTGTGGTAACATCTCCACCACAATTCCAGTTACACTTGCACTACGCCATCAGAGGTAAAATCCCCACCACAATTCTAATTACATTTCCACTACGCCATGTGTGGTAACATCCCCACCACATTTCCAATTACACTTCCACTACGCCATGTGTGGTAACATCCCCACCACATTTCCAATTACACTTCCACTACGCCATGTGTGGTAACATCCCCACCACAATTCCAGTTACACTTCCACTACGCTATGTGTGGTAACATCCCCACCACAATTCCAATTACACTTCCACTACGCCATGTGTGGTAACATCCCCACCACAATTCCAATTACACTTCCACTATGCCATGTGTGGTAACATCCCCACCACAATTCCAATTACACTTCCACTACGCCATGTGTGGTAACATCCCCACCACAATTCCAATTACACTTCCACTATGCCATGTGTGGTAACATCTCCACCACAATTCCAATTACACTTCCACTACACCATGTGTGGTAACATCCCCACCACAATTCCAATTACACTTCCACTACGCCATGTGTGGTAACATCCCCACCACAATTCCAATTACACTTCCACTCTGCCATGTATGGTAACATCCCCACCACAATTCCAATTACACTTCCACTATGCCATGTGTGGTAACATTCCCACACCAATTCCAATTACACTTCCACTACGCCATGTGTGGTAACAGCCCCACCACAATTCCAATTACACTTCTACTACGCCATGTGTGGTAACATCCCCACCACAATTCCAATTACACTTCCACTACGCCATGGCAGAGAAACACAAACAGAGACCGCACTCAGAAGGCTTGTTCAATCACTGTATTGAAAAATCAGAGCAACAGAGGCACACAACGTTTCGGGCGTAGCCCTTCCTCAGGTGTGCCACACCCATCACCAGTGACACCTTTATACCCCACCCATTACATCACATGATAATTCCCATATACACAACAACAGAGGAACTACACATATGCGTCTAACCCAAAACATGACTGAGTTAGGCCACCCTACTATGCATAGTCCAACTTTTTGCAAAATTACATATTCAATAATTAATTTTAGTAACAATGTAACGATACCCATTTCACAAAGTCCTGTATTAGATATCGACAGGCAATCATGTAGAACCTAAAGGAAGGAAGAACATCACAAGAAGCACTTTAGACTCAAATTCTCATTCAGGCCATTAGGCTGTATACAATTAAATTTCCTATCACCCCCTCTCGGAGGCACCTGCACCTGCATGGGGTGCAGGTGCCTCCGAGAGGGGGTGATAGGAAAAAACTTTTATTGCAGCTTGAGGCGAGATGGATCAGGAAATTTAATTGTATACAGCCTAATGGCCTGAATGAGAATTTGAGTCTAAAGTGCTTCTTGTGATGTTCTTCCTTCCTTTAGGTTCTACATGATTGCCTGTCGATATCTAATACAGGACTTTGTGAAATGGGTATCGTTACATTGTTACTAAAATTAATTATTGAATATGTAATTTTGCAAAAAGTTGGACTATGCATAGTAGGGTGGCCTAACTCAGTCATGTTTTGAGGTAGACGCATATGTGTAGTTCCTCTGTTGTTGTGTATATGTGAATTATCATGTGATGTAATGGGTGGGGTATCAAGGTGTCACTGGTGATGGGTGTGGCACACCTGAGGAAGGGCTACGCCCGAAACGTTGTGTGCCTCTGTTGCTCTGATTTTTCAATACAGTGATTGAACAAGCCTTCTGAGTGCGGTCTCTGTTTGTGTTTCTCTGCCATTGCTCTACACAGGAGTGGTGTACCTGTGAGAGACCAGCACCGGCATTCAGTTCCAGGAGCCCTGGACTGACACACGGGTGTGGAGGTGTGAATTTTCTACTCCACTACGCCATGTGTGGTAACTTTCCCACCACAATTCCAATTACATTTCCACTACGCCATGTGTGGTAACATCTCCACCACAATTCCAATTACACTTCCACTACGCCATGCGTGGTAACAGCCCCACCATAATTCCAATTACACTTCCACTACGCCATGTGTGGTAACAGCCCCACCACAATTCCAATTACACTTCCACTATGCCATGTGTGGTAACATCTCCACCACAATTCCAATTACACTTCCACTACACCATGCGTGGTAACAGCCCCACCATAATTCCAATTACACTTCCATTACGCCATGTGTGGTAACAGCCCCACCACAATTCCAATTACACTTCCACTATGCCATGTGTGGTAACATCTCCACCACAATTCCAATTACACTTCCACTACGCCATGCGTGGTAACAGCCCCACCATAATTCCAATTACACTTCCACTATGCCATGTGTGGTAACAGCCCCACCACAATTCCAATTACACTTCCACTATGCCATGTGTGGTAACATCTCCACCACAATTCCAATTACACTTCCACTACGCCATGCATGGTAACAGCCCCACCATAATTCCAATTACACTTCCACTACACCATGTGTGGTAACATTCCCACCACAATTCCAATTAGACTTCCACCACGCCATGTGTGGTAACAGCCCCACCATAATTCCAATTACACTTCCACCACGCCATGTGTGGTAACAGCCCCACCACAATTCCAATTACACTTCCACTACGCCATGTGTGGTAACATCCCCACCACAATTCCAATTACACTTCCACTATGCCATGTGTGGTAACATCTCCACCACAATTCCAATTACACTTCCACTACACCATGTGTGGTAACATCCCCACCACAATTCCAATTACACTTCCACTACGCCATGTGTGGTAACATCCCCACCACAATTCCAATTACACTTCCACTCTGCCATGTATGGTAACATCCCCACCACAATTCCAATTACACTTCCACTATGCCATGTGTGGTAACATTCCCACACCAATTCCAATTACACTTCCACTACGCCATGTGTGGTAACAGCCCCACCACAATTTCAATTACACTTCTACTACGCCATGTGTGGTAACATCCCCACCACAATTCCAATTACACTTCCACTACGCCATGGCAGAGAAACACAAACAGAGACCGCACTCAGAAGGCTTGTTCAATCACTGTATTGAAAAATCAGAGCAACAGAGGCACACAACGTTTCGGGCGTAGCCCTTCCTCAGGTGTGCCACACCCATCACCAGTGACACCTTTATACCCCACCCATTACATCACATGATAATTCACATATACACAACAACAGAGGAACTACACATATGCGTCTAACCCAAAACATGACTGAGTTAGGCCACCCTACTATGCATAGTCCAACTTTTTGCAAAATTACATATTCAATAATTAATTTTAGTAACAATGTAACGATACCCATTTCACAAAGTCCTGTATTAGATATCGACAGGCAATCATGTAGGTCTCCGCCACAATTCCAGTTACACTTCCACTACACCATGTTTGGTAACATCTCCACCACAATTCCAATTACACTTCCACTACGCCATGTGTGGTAACAGCCCCACCATAATTCCAATTACACTTCCACTATGCCATGTGTGGTAACATCTCCACCACAATTCAAATAACACTTCCACTACGCCATGTGTGGTAACAGCCCCACCATAATTCCAAATACACTTCCACTACGCCACGTGTGGTAAAATCCCCACCACAATTCCAATTACACTTCCACTATGCCATGCGTGGTAACAACCCCACCATAATTCCAAACACTTCCACTACACCATGTGTGGTAACATTCCCACCACAATTCTAATTATACTTTCACTACTCCATGTGTGGTAACATTCCCACCACAATTCCAGTTACACTTCCACTACGCCATGTGTGGTAACAGCTCCACCACAATTCCAATTACACTTCCACTACGCCATGTGTGGTTACATCCTCACCACAATTCCAATTACACTTCCACTATGCCATGCGTGGTAACAACCCCACCATAATTCCAATTACACTTCCACTACGCCATGTGTGGTAACATTCCCACCACAATTCCAATTACACTTCCACTATGCCATGTGTGGTAACATCTCCACCACAATTCCAATTACACTTCCACTACGCCATGTGTGGTAACATTCCCACCACAATTCCAATTACACTTCCACTACGCCATGTGTGGTAACATCCCCACCACAATTCCAATTACACTTCCACTACGCCATGTGTGGTAACATTCCCACCACAATTCCAATTAGACTTCCACTACGCCATGTGTGGTAACAGCCCCACCACAATTCCAATTACACTTCCACTACGCCATGTGTGGTAACATTCCCACCACAATTCCAATTACACTTCCACTACGCATTGTGTGGTTACATCCCCACCACAATTCCAATTACACTTCCACTACGCCATGTGTGGTAACAGCCCCACCATAATTCCAATTACACTTCCACTATGCCATGTGTGGTAACATCTCCACCACAATTCAAATTACACTTCCACTACGCCATGTGTGGTAACAGCCCCACCACAATTCCAATTACACTTCCACTACGCCATGTGTGGTAACATTCCCACCACAATTCCAATTACACTTCCACTACGCATTGTGTGGTTACATCCCCACCACAATTCCAATTACACTTCCACTATGCCATGTGTGGTAACAGCCCCACCACAATTCCAATTACACTTCCACTATGCCATGTGTGGTAACATCCCCACCACAATTCCAATTACATTTCCACTACGCCACGTGTGGTAACATCCCCACCACAATTCCAATTAGACTTCCACTACGCCATGTGTGGTAACAGCCCCACCACAATTTTAATTACACTTCCACTACGCCATGTGTGGTAACATCCCCACCACAATTCCAATTACACTTCCACTACGCCATGTGTGGTAACATCCCCACCACAATTCCAATTACACTTCCACTACGCCATGTGTGGTAACATTCCCACCACAATTCCAATTACACTTCCACTACGCCATGAGTGGTAACATCCCCACCACAATTCCAATTACACTTCCACTACACCATGTGTGGTAACATTCCCACCACAATTCCAATTACACTTCCACTACGCCATGTGTGGTAACAGCCCCACCATAATTCCAATTACACTTCCACTATGCCATGTGTGGTAACATCTCCACCACAATTCAAATTACACTTCCACTACGCCATGTGTGGTAACAGCCCCACCATAATTCCAAATACACTTCCACTACGCCACGTGTGGTAAAATCCCCACCACAATTGCACTTCCACTATGCCATGTGTGGTAACAGCCCCACCATAATTCCAATTACACCTCCACTACACCATGTGTGGTAACATTCCCACCACAATTCCAATTATACTTCCACTACTCCATGTGTGGTAACATTCCCACCACAATTCCAATTACACTTCCACTACGCCATGTGTGGTAACAGCTCCACCACAATTCCAATTGCACTTCCACTATGCCATGCATGGTAACATCTCCACCACAATTCCAATTACACTTCCACTATGCCATGTGTGGTAACATCCCCACCACAATTCCAATTACATTTCCACTACGCCACGTGTGGTAACATCCCCACCACAATTCCAATTAGACTTCCACTACGCCATGTGTGGTAACAGCCCCACCACAATTTTAATTACACTTCCACTACGCCATGTGTGGTAACATCCCCACCACAATTCCAATTACACTTCCACTACGCCATGTGTGGTAACATCTCCACCACAATTCCAATTACACTTCCACTACGCCATGTGTGGTGAGAGCCCCACCACAATTCCAATTACACTTCCACTACGCCATGTGTGGTAACATCCCCACCACAATTCCAATTACACTTTCACTACTCCATGTGTGGTAACATTCCCACCACAATTCCAATTCCACTTCCACTACGCCATGTGTGGTAACATCCCCACCACAATTCCAATTACACTTCCACTACGCCATGTGTGGTAACATTCCAACCACAATTCCAATTACACTTCCACTATGCCATGTGTGGTAACATACCCACCACAATTCCAATTACACTTCCACTACGCCATGTGTGGTAACAGCCGCACCACAATTCCAATTACACTTCCACTACGCCATGCGTGGTAACAGCCCCACCACAATTCCAATTACACTTCCACTACACCATGTGTGGTAACATCCCCACCACAATTCCAATTACACTTCCACTACGCCATGTGTGGTAACATTCCCACCATAATTCCAATTACACTTCCAGTACGCCATGTGTGGTAACATCCCCACCACAATTCCAATTACACTTCCACTACGCCATGTGTGGTAACATTCCCACCACAATTCCAATTAGACTTCCACTACGCCATGTGTGGTATCAGCCCCACCACAATTCCAATTACACTTCCACTACGCCATGTGTGGTAACATTCCCACCACAATTCCAATTACACTTCCACTATGCCATGTGTGGTAACATCCCCACCACAATTCCAATTACATTTCCACTACGCCACGTGTGGTAACATCCCCACCACAATTCCAATTAGACTTCCACTACGCCATGTGTGGTAACAGCCCCACCACAATTTTAATTACACTTCCACTACACCATGTGTGGTAACATTCCCACCACAATTCCAATTACACTTCCACTATGCCATGTGTGGTAACATCCCCACCACAATTCCAATTACACTTCCACTACGCCATGTGTGGTAACAGCCCCACCATAATTCCAATTACACTTCCACTACTCCATTGTGGTAACATTCCCACCACAATTCCAATTACACTTCCACTACGCCATGTGTGGTGAGAGCCCCACCACAATTCCAATTACACTTCCACTACGCCATGTGTGGTAACATCCCCACCACAATTCCAATTACACTTCCACTACGCCATGTGTGGTAACATCCCCACCATAATTCCAATTACACTTCCACTACGCCATGCGTGGTAACAACCCCACCATAATTCCAATTACACTTCCACTACGCCATGTGTGGTTACATCCCCACCACAATTCCAATTACACTTCCACTATGCCATGTGTGGTAACATCCCCACCATAATTCCAAATACACTTCCACTACACCATGTGTGGTAACACCCCCACCACAATTCCAATTACACTTCCACTACGCCATGTGTGGTAACATCCCCACCACAATTCCAATTACACTTCCACTACGCTATGTGTGGTTACATCCCCACCACAATTCCAATTACACTTCCACTATGCCATGTGTGGTAACATCCCCACCATAATTCCAATTACACTTCCACTACACCATGTGTGGTAACACCCCCACCACAATTCCAATTACACTTCCACTACGCCATGTGTGGTAACATCCCCACCACAATTCCAATTACACTTCCACTACGCCATGCGTGGTAACAGCCCCACCACAATTCCAACTACACTTCCACTACACCATTAGTCACACCTACTACTCCAGTCACTGGTCCACCAATGCTTCCAGTCATAATCCCACCATAGAAGATCAATCACACCCCCACCACAAATCCAATCACTCACCCACTACATCATTTCATGATCAGCCACGCCTCCACCCACCTCTGACCATATCTTCAGTACACCTCTAATCAATAACCCACCGCACCTGTGGTGTATGTGTATGTGTGTTCAGAGTGAGTGGGTACTGTTTGTATATTCATGTTGTGACTACAAGGTGTTTGTGTGTGTGTGTGTGTGTGTGTGTGTGTGTGTGTGTGTGTGTGTGTGTGTGTGTGTGTGTTTGTCTATACTTTATGTACATTAACGCATAAACAGCCTACCAACATTTTGGTAAGAACACCTGAGGTGACAAGTGACATGGTGTGATATGTGTATGTACAGCGCCAAGCACACAAATAACCAGGCTATGTTCCTTTTTTACTTTCTCGCCTGAAAGAGTTAAAAATCAGATATGCAAGTGACAGTTTCTGCCCTGGTCGTAACCCTCACTGATAAGGAATTACAGCCATAAAACACTTTCCTGGCAGAAAATGGCTTCTGAGAGCAGAAAGTTGAAAAGGGGCAATAGTTCATAGATTTTAGCTCTGGCATACTTCAATGAACGTATTATTGAGAAGAGGCCATGAAACAGTTAAAACTTAAAAATTAGATAGAAACATAAAATAAAACCGTGGAATAACTAAAAAGGTCATTTTTAGGAGAAGGAGGATAGATACAAGTGTTTATCTCATCGTTTTTTTGTTCACCATCGATATCCTTTAAGCTGTTTTGCCTACAGTAAAGTGATTAGAGGTTGGTCACCGCTATCTTTTTCCACTTGTTTATCCAATAAGTCCAAGCATAATCTGCCAGAAGCCAACTGGGCTAAATTCCCCCAATTTTTTACTCAGTGCTCAAAATTGGCAAAGCTTACACACACACTCCAATCACCCCAATTTATATCTGCTAGATCAGAACATGTTGGCAGACTCTATAAATGACTGAACATGTTCCTTAAAGCAGATCTATACTTTTCATTTGGTTCTGACTGAATTCACTTATTGGAAGGAAGGTTCAGAATTATATGTAATACTCTTTTTACGATTTGCAACAAAAAGAAAAAAATAATGTTTACAAAGAAAATCTCATTCTAAAAAGCCATTACTGTGAGTTCAGATAAACAAAAGTACCACCTGTAGTTACAGCAACCACCTTGTCTTCTGACTGAGGCTACAAGTCGTCCAATACAACTACAGTCATCTACAACAGATGCTCAGATTGTTGTTCAAAGTATGATTGGACCGAACGGCAGATTTCAAACGATTAGACACGGCGGGGGAGCAGCGGTAGATCGTCGGCCCATAGTGTTGCCCTGTACTGAGCAGTGCAACACTGCAGTTCAACATTTCATACTAAAATCTATTGCAAATCCGTGTATGGGTGCAGTGTATGGGGGAATTCAATCCATATTGGACCAGAGAGGGATTGATCACCTAAGGTGTCCATTAACAATACAATCAATTGGACAAAAAGTAGGGATAATAAAAATTGCACCTTGCAAAAAGAAAACACAGAGACAACAGGGGCCCAAATGGTGCTCCTTATTAGTGGCTACAAGCACTATTAGGCACTGCTATTTGTCCTGAAGAGGTGGGTATTCACCCACGAAACGCGTTGCCAGTGCAATAATATTCGATTAATACGTGATTTTGTCTTTATTGAGGTAAGCCACCTCAATTTTTTTCATTTTATTTGTTTTTAACACATTTTATCTTCTCTGGGCGCCTCTTTCCCCTTTATCCAAAACAATCGATTACTCGTGATCATTGTTCTGATCAATTCTATTAATTGTTAGAAGGTTTTCCGCCATTATTGGGCATGATGATCCGAAGCGATCAATTGTACCCAGGATTTTATCGTTAATGGGCACCTTAAAAACGTGTTTGGCCACCTTCACTGCTGTGGACTACTACAGCAAAAAAAAAAGTAAGCAGTTAAAATCTCACAGAACGGACAGGTTTTGGACTAATCCATCTCCTCATGGGAGATTCACAGGGCTTTCTTTGTTTTCAAAAAGCATTTACTGAATGGCAGGTGCTAAGTCTAACTGCCAATAAAGTGTGCAAGTGAGTAGGCAGGCTGGCTGGTATCTTCCTATTTGGCAGTTAGACTTAGCAACTGCCATTCAGGAAATGCTTTTCAAAACAAAGATAACCCTGTGAATCCCCCATGAAGAGATTAACTAGTCCAAAGCCTTTCTGTTCTGTCAGATTTTAACTACATACTTGCTATAGTGGTCCTTTAACAATACAAAGTGTTGTCTTTGAAAGCTCTGATATCCTCTGGTGTATGACGGGCATAGTATACAAGGTTAGAAAAGAAAGTTGAATGATGTTAGGAGCATTTCAGTCTGGTAGTGCGGATGTACTGTTGGCTGGTCAGACAGAGCTCCAGTGAAAAAAACATTCAGCTCTGTACAATATCATACCACCAGGATGCCTGCTATATAAAGTTGGCTCGCAGAAAACCATAGTCCGAACAGACCACACACATTCTATCGAAAACAATTCAAGAAGAATTTGACGGTATTTCGATTTCTCTTTGATTCAACCAGAAGATTTGAAATCTTGCAATAACAGAACCGGCTTTGAGCATCACAATACAATCCCTTCTAGTAATTAACTGGGTATCTCTGTCTGTTAGATTGCAAGCTACTGGGTCAGGGCTGCATGTCTCTGTCTTATACATTGCTATTGTCTCACGTTTGTAATGTATTCCTATTATTTAAAGTACAGAATTGTGTGACGTAATGATGATTGGAGAACATCTGTGAGATAACAGATCCCCCAGTAGGTTACAAATTACATTCAAACGACACCTAAGTTGGGGAGTCCACTAATGATACAATCTTGATTGTACACTCTTACCAAATCTATGTAGTGGAAGGGTAGAATGAGAGAATATACTTTAAACAGATATTTTAGGTAGCCTCCCATATTACATAGAAGTGGTAAGATTGTACAATCAAGATTGTGTCAATAGTGGGCACCTGAACCTAATGCTAGGTACACACCTTACAATTTTCTGGCAGATTTACCTGCCATATCCATTATTTCTAACATGTTCGATCTGAATTCCGATCGCTTTTCTGATCAATTTTCGGATTTTTTCAATCAATTTTCAAGGACGTAAACGAAAATCGATCGAAATTCAGATCGGACATGCTGGAAATAATCGATCTGGCAGGTAAATCTGCCGTAAAATTGTATGGTGTGTATCTAGCGGAAGACATCAATCAAACTCAGCAGCTACTGTGTTTGATAGGCTCAGTTTTCAAAGCATGCTGTTTGCATCAAATGTATAACAATCCAGAAACCTAATATCTCAATGCTAATTAGAATGCTAAATGCTTCAGCTAACCATAAGAATGGTAACTGTTATCAATGTTTCCTGTTCTAACGTGCAAAGGACGTCCTGGAGGGAAAGTTGTGATCCTCGATCGCACGTCTCTCATCTTGTAGCGATCAGCGGGCAGAGATGGGACTTACCTCTCTGTGGAGATCTCCCTCCGGAGTTTCCTGAGAAAGTGGCCAAATCATACGAAAACGGCAGCAGCAACAGGCAGTCCCCGTCACAGCGCACACAGCTCCATTGTTACACCAGGGTCTGTCTGCAGAATGCAGGCATCACTGCCAGTTAGAAGTCACTAAGCCAACTCCAGGTCAGAGATTTGGGGGAAAGTCCTCATCGCAGAAGCAGCAGCAGAGAGTGAGGAGTAGAAGCAGCAGCAGAGAGTGAGGAGGAGAAGCAGCAGCAGCAGACAGAGGGGGTTAGAAGGTGCTTTCTTCTGACAGATCTCTGTAATTTATGTGATCAGCACAGAAGGCAAAAGAGAGGAGCCCCCATTGGCACACTGCTGACAGTAATGAAGAATGGCTGGCTGCCTCCTCTGAGCCCCCCACTCCTCCTCCTCTAAGCCCCCCTCTCCCCTCTCTCTCTCCCCCCTCTCCTCCTCTCTGGACTCGCAGCCTCATGTAAGTAGAGCTGCAGAACAATACTGAACATCGCTCTGCCTAATAACAGGTTCCTGAGAACATCTCAAAGCAGAGAGAAAACTGACATTATTCCTCTATCACAAGGGGTGTTATGCCTGTAATGCTCATTGCTGGTATGACAGGAGGAGACTAGTAGTTGTTATAGGAGATAGCTGTAGTACTACTAGTTATATGGGTATCAGTCAAATCGGGCACATGCAGCTGCTGGACAAATCGATTGCCACCACTGACTTATACCATATAAGATATTGGTAAGCAGGTGCTCCAACAATCTAACCTACACCGTCCTAAGTAACCTACATCCCATAGACTTTACTATCCCCTCCCCCAACCCTTAACCCTCCTGCTATAGTTTGATAGTGAATGTAGGCTCATTCGACGGGTAGGTTATTTCGTCGGAACACCGGCGCCAAAACAAAAATTGGGGCACACAGCAGTGCACAATATTTTCCTACTTTGCAAAGCTTTTCTTGCCTTTTTTCGGCGTCGTTTGGGCGCCCACAGTATTTGCTGTATATTGTGGGGGGGTTAAAGGTTGGCGTCAGGCCTGGGGTTTGGAGGGGGGGGGTTAAGTGTAAGGCTTCAGGACTGGGGTTTGGGTTTGCGTGTGTGCGTGTGTGTGTGTGTTAGGCACCAGGACCGGTGGGGGGGGGGGGGGGGTGTTTGATTTAGTGTCAGGCGTCAGGACAGAGTTTTGAGGGGGGTAGGCATTGAAGGGGGGGGGGGGGCTGTTGGGGCGTGGGGGGTTAAAGGTTATGCATGGGGGTGGAGGACAGTTAAAGTTAAGCGTCTTGGAGGGGTTCTGTGTAATGCTGGGTCTACACGCTGCGATGTTACTTATCAATCGAGCCGCATCAGCAGCTCGATTGATAAGATCCGACAGGTCCGATCTCGCCGTCGCTCGATTCCCCGCGAGCGGACAATAGCGGGGAATCGAGCGGAAGATAAGCGGCGCCGGCGGGGACGAGCGGGTATCGAATCCGACGCTCGCGCGGACAAGCGGGGATGCGGCGGGTACGCGCAGGGATGCGGAAGAGGCGATCCGGCGGCTAATCGAGCCGTGTAGATGGAGCTTAACCACCTTACCCCCAGCGGTACGAATTTCTCCGTCCCTTTTTTCCCCCCTAAAAACCAAGGGACGGAGAAATCCGTTCCTCCCGCGCTACAGCTGCTGTCCGCGCTCCCGCCGCTCGTGTGTGCGCTCCCACCGCTCGTGCACGCTGCCGCCCGCTCGCCCCGAGATCAATGAACGGGAAAGTCCATTCCCGTTCATTGATCTAAGCCCCCGCAATGATCTGCTGCTTCTATGAGAAACGGCGCGATCGTGATTTTCCCAGCCTCGTAGTGCTTCCTGAAAGCGTCCTTCCGGACGCTTACAGGTCGCATGAACACAAAATCACTGTGGCCATCTTGTGGCCAAGTAGTAAAACTACACCCTAAAGCATTTTACATATACAAATACATTAGTTTTACACAATAAATTAACTCATTACCTCCCACACTTTCCATTTTTTTTTTTTTGTAATTAAAAAAGGAAAAAAAAAACCAATTAAAAAAACCCATAAATAGTTACCTTAGGGACTGAACTTTTTAAATATTTATGTCAAGAGGGTATAACACTGTTACTTTATAAACTACGGGCTTGTAATTAGGGATGGATGCAAAACTGAAAAAAATGCACCTTTATTTCCAAATAAAATATTGGCACCAAACATTGTGATAGGGACATAATTTAAACGGTTTTATAACCGGGACAAATGGGCAAATACATTTCATGGGTTTTAATTACAGTAGCATGCATTATTTAAAAACTATAATGGCCGAAAACTGAAAAATAATAATTTTTTCCCACATTTTTTCCTATTTTCCCATTAAAACACATTTAGAATAAAATAATTCTTGGCATGATGTCCCACCTAAAGAAAGCCTAATTGGTTTGCGAAAAAAACAAGATATAGTTCATTTCATTGCGATAAGTAATAATAAAGTTATAGACGAATGAATGGAAGGAGCGCTGAAAGGTGAAAATTGCTCTGGTGCTCAAGGGGTAAAACCCCTCAGTGGTGAAGTGGTTAAGAGTAGGGTTAGGTTTAGCTGTAGTAAAATATCAGTAAGATTTACTGATATTTACACTGTAAATAGTAGGATATTGGTAAATATTCTACTATTGGCAGTTTCCCTGCACCCGTTTTTCGCTGATGCCCATAATTCATGGTATTTGATAGTAGCGGATAGCAGTAGCACTAGTTATACAATTGTTGAAGATAGCAGTAGTACCAGTTGTGTGATAGTAGTAGAAGTAGTACATGTGTCCAATTAGGGATACACTCATTGTATGTGTAGGATGCGATGGCATTCGCCGCTAATGTAGAGACCCGTGTATGAGATTGGCCTTGCCGTTGGCAGAGGGGCTAAGGGCTGGTACACACCATGCAATCTTCCTGTCAGATCGGTGGGAAATTTCCCATCGTTTGATAGTTTACAGCAAGTCCGATCTGCATCCAATCGAGAAAGGGATTCATTTTGGGATCAGTACTGCACAAAATTGATCTTTTTCTCAATCGGAAGCAGATATGCTGGAAATGACCGAATGATGGGAAAATTGCATGCTGTGCACCCGGCAATACCCACATGTATGTGGATTTGTGGAATCAACAATCAAATTTTTGGGGACGTTGTGCTATCTGCTGGCTATCTGTGAGAGGAGCCAATGTCTCTTTAAAGAGTACCCGAGGTGGACTGTGTATAGATGATAGGGCACAGTGGCATGTTCTCTGCCCAGTGTCACGCCTCTGTGTCCTATTGCTGCTGTCAGTCCCCCCTGGGCTCTGCTGTCCCCTCTCAAAGCTAGCGACAATCTGATTGTCACTAGCCTCCTTTTGCCCTGCCAGGGGTCAATCACTTTGCTCCCCCCGCCTCCACCAACCATCTTGGATTCTTCTGCCGGTGATGGGAGGATGAACGGTCTGCGGAGGATGAACAGAGCCACCGAGAGCGTGGAGCAGCGCAGAATCATTCGAGAGGCGGCGTGGAGCAGGTAGTATGTTTTTTTTTTCTTCGTTTTTTATGCCGCCTCGGGTTCTCTTTAAAAGGAATCTTAAAGAAAACCTGTAAAATCAAAAAGTTCCCCTGGAGGGTACTCACCTCGGGAGGGGGAAGCCTGAGGGTCCCAATGAGGCTTCCCACGCCGTCCTCCGTCCCTCGGGGGTCTCGCTGCAGCCCTCCGAACAGCGGCGATGTAAATATTTACCTTCCTGGCGCCTGCGCAGTAGAGCGGACCCGACTGAGATCGGGGTATTTCGGTTTACTTCGGAGCCGAAAGCTGCAACATCACCCCCGCTGGAGCCTGGAAAGGTAAATATTGAACAAGCTGACGGATTTGTCGGGCCGCTGTTCGGAGGGCTGCAGCGAGACCCCCGTGGGACAGAGGACGGCGTGGGAAGCCTCATTAGGATCCTGAGGCTTCCCCCTCCCGAGGTGAGTACCCCCCAGGGGAACTTTTTGATGTTACACCACTTGAGGACCGTAGGCTTACACCCCCCCCCCCCCCCCCCCCCCAGTGACCAGGATATTTTTTACAATTCAGTGCTCTGCAGCTTTAAAAGCTCACTGCAGAGCCAGGCTACTTAGCACACAAATTCAGTTTGCTCCCTTTTCTTGCCACCAAGAGAGCTTTTTGTTCGTGGCATCTGATTGCTGCTGCCACGTTTGTTTTTTTTAATTATTATTTTTTTTAATAAAAAAGCTTATTTTGCTTTAAAGTTACCTTCCCAGCATCCCTTATTCCCCCAGGAGAGCCAATCAGTGTGATCGGCTCTTATAGACATCAGCCAATGAGAGGTGATCATCTTTTGGGCCAATCGATGGGACAGCTCAGTGACAGAGCTGTCCCGGTATAGCGCTGCAGGAGATCGCAGATGGTTTCGCCATCTGACAGTCTGTCGGCAACAAATGCCGCCAGCAGACTGTTTAGAAATCTTACAGAACTGACAGATTTTGGACTAGCCCATCTCCTCATGGGGGATTCTCAGGGTTTTCTTTATTTTCAAAAGCACTTAGTGAATTTTCAGGCAGTTGCTCAGTCCAACTGCCAGAATAGTGTGTAAACAGGTTTGGGGCACCCTGCATCTTTTTATAGATCTTTTTCAGGATCCTTTGTAAATATTAAATGAAATACTGAAAACCCCCATGAAGAGATGGACTAGTCAAAAACCTATCAGCTCCGTTAGATTTGTATTAACTACTGTAAGTGACAGCAACATAGGAGAAATGTAATTTATGGCTGATTTTACTCTGGGAGAAACATACTTCTTAAGTGTATGTGTTTACATGTATTTTACATTTTTAGTAAAAGCGGTCCTTTAAAGTGAACCTGAACTGAATAAAATTATTTAAATTAAACACATAATGTAAATGAATATTACATACTTACCTTGCCGTCAGTTCCTCTCAGAAGCTCCCCTTTTTCTTCTTACAAGAATTCCTTCCATTTCTGACAAGATTTTGTCAGCACTGAAGTATATTAGTTGCTGTCAGTTATTTATGAGTTGCTGTCAGTTATGTATCAGTTGCTGGCAGTTATAACTGAAAGGACAACTGATGTGCAAGGTAATGTCCATGTTTCCCTATAGCTCAAGTGGGCGATATTACAGTTTATTAGCGTGCTGACCAGGAAGCTGTTATGGGGTAATGGCCATTTTCAAAATGGAGGATGGAAAACTACATTGATCACAGTGGACAAACAGGATGTGGGACAGGATAAAGAGATTGATGAGTAGACTACACAGGAGGTGAGTATGACATGTGTATGTTTATTTGACTTCATTTTCAGTAAAGGTTTACTTTAAGTAAAAAAAAAAAAAAAGATTCTGAATTGAAATTCAATGTAGATGTAGAGGCAGTGGAAGAATTACCGCCTCGCCTAAATATTTATAGAAGATGCTCTAAGGTTTTCCGCACATTCCGGGCTGGATATACAGAGGAGTTTATATATACATCTGACAATCTACGCATCGTATTATCTTGCAGATAATCTCTAAGCGATCAGAGCTCCTTCTCCTTCTTCTTTTCGAGGGCTGGAAATAAAGGTGCTGCTGTTTATCTCCGTAGTAAACAGTCTAAACACATCCGCCAGCCCTGATCTCGTCTCAGTGTGCCGGTGATATGTATTATAACATCTGGCATTATTGTAGGTTATAGCCGCAGTGTGTGTGTTGTGGGTGATCTGCTGTCCTGCCAACTGTGCGGAAATTAGAGGTTGCTAATTACAAAAAAGTGGGAGGAGCTTTGCTTCTATGTACTGTGCTAAGGGAAACCTCAAGTTGGCCTGGTGCTTTATAAAACAAACAAGTAATAGGCTAGGTCAGGCATGGGCAAACTCGGCCCTCCAGCTGTTGCGGAACTACAAGTCCCACAATGCAATTGCCTTTATGAGTCATGACTGTGGCTGTCAGACTCCTGCAATGCATTGTGGGACTTGTAGTTCCTTAACAGCTGGAGGGCCAAGTTTGCCCATGCCTGGGCTAGGTGCACACAAAGCAGAAACGCTAGCGTTGCGGAAAATGCTGCGTTTTTGCCGCTAATGGAAGTCTACGGGCTGCAGGAAAAAAACGCATACAAAAACGCACATATCAGTTTTCTATTAGTTTTCAAACCTGCGTTTTTAAAAATGCAGGTTTTGTTGCCTAATATTCATAAACGCAAAGGTATGCATTTTCCATGTGTTTTTTTATATGTGTTTATTCTTCAAAATATTTTTTTATGCTGTATTTCCGCTTCCTGTTGTCGTCCTAATCATTTTCATAAATGGAAATTTAAAAACGTATGAAAAATGCATACAAATCGCATATGTGTTTGCAAATACAAACCGCAAACGCATTAAAATGCACGCAAAACACAAGAAAAACACATCGCAAACGCACCAAAAACGCAATAAAACGCACAAAAAATGCACACAACATTAACATAAAACATGACATAAAACGCATCCTTTCACGTTATGTTGTGTGCGCTCCCAGCCATACTAAAGCCAATCTGAAAAAAAAAAAAGTTAGATACTCACCTATAGAGAGGGTAGGCGTTGGATCCCATACATAGAGGCTACCAAGACCTCGCTACGTCTCCTCAGGCGGGCACTACAGAGACAGCCCCCCCCCCCCCCCCCGAAAGTTATTTTACCAACTGGTGGAGATGGTCAGAAGTCTATTTTATTTTGTTAATTTTCGGTAATCACCATTCATTAATCAGATTTTCCACAACTCGGTAAGTTTAGTCCAATCGCAGTACGCAGAAGCATTGGACCAATCAACCAATTGGAGAATGCGGAATTTTCGGCGAAAATTAGATTGCTGCAGTAATTATAGACCAAAACTTGGATTCTACCGAGCATTTTTCGAGTCTTCTGATTGGCCTAAACTTTTTGTGGTTTTTCAATTTTAGCCTTAATGACCACATTCTCTGATTGGTCCAATAGTACTGAATATTTCTGAATTTCCGTAATTTCTGTTTTTCGCTGAAAAATTCTGCATTCTCTGATCAGTCCAATGTTTTCAAGTCAGATGTATGTAGCCAATTAGAGTAGCTATTTAGAAGTTTCAGAAAGTTGGAAATCAAAATCGGATTATCGTCGGTAGGCCGCTATATCGGTAATTGGCATATTTAGAAACCGGCATTTCCGACCATCCTTTCCGAATGATGATTTCCGAGTTCCAATTTTCAGATTGGAAAATAAATAGGAAATTTTAATTTGTATGGAAATTTCTGACCATCTCCACCAGTTGGTGAAATAACTTCCGGGGGGTGGGGGTTAGGGAGGGGGGTGCAGTGCAGGCCTGAGGGGACGGAGAGAGGACATGAAGGACTCTATGGGTTCCAGAGCCATCCATTTCCATAAGTGGGCATCTAACTTTTTTTTTTTTTTAATATTCGCTATCTGCTTTATAGAAAGGTACATTATAGGAGGATTACTGTTTTTTATGTGTATGGTTGTTTTATAAAGCACCAGAGTGTTTGCTCACTTGGACTGCTGTAATTACAGTTTGATGTTCTTTCTAAATAAAGTTGTGTACACACATGCGATAACTGTTGGCTGAAACAACCGATGACGACCGTTTCAGCCAACGATGAGGCAGACGATCGATATTGCTTGGACATCATGAAGGACCTGTCCTGTTTGATGTTTAACGACCCCCAATGCCCAAGCATAACTGATCACAATGCTTTCTCCACCCCCTGCCGACCAATTGAAGCCACTCTGTCGTCTGCCAGTTGTTGTCCCTCCGCCCCCTCTGTAGAAACAGAACACATCGCTAGCCTCAAGGCTCAATGTGTCTGCACTGCATCGTTCCACGAATGTCAGCCCGGGGGATCATTTTCTGATCCCCGATGGGTGACAATTCTCGATCTTAGCTTAAAACTCTTTTGCTAATTGGTAAAGATCTTGTTGGGAAGTTTTGTTTTTTAATTCTAAGGTTATTAGTCTGGACTCCCATCATACACACCCATGCATACACACACACACACACACACACACACACACACAAGCACACCCACGCATACACACACACACACACACAAGCACACCCACAAGCACACCCACACATACACACACACACACACGCACAGTCACACACACGTACACACACACGTACACACACACAGTACACAGTACACACACACATACACACACAGTACACACACACACAGGTACACACACACACACTCACGTACAAAAACACAGTACACACACACGTACACACACGTACACACACACACACACACACATATACACACACTACACACACAGTACACACATACACACACATACACACACACAGATACACACACAGATACACACACAGATACACAGTACACACACACACACACACACACACACACACACAGCTGACAGCTTTAATCACTTCACGAGGTAACGCTAATTAGAACTTTGTTCGCAAAGGGCTCAGATTGCCTCATAGATCAATATCACAGGAATGTGCAACTTCATGCTTCCAATTCTAGCAAACACTGTTTCCTATCGGAGTGAAATACCTGGTTTAGAGAAGCTGGAAAAAGAAAAATATAAATAGTACTTTACATATTCCTAGGTAAACGCATCCATTTATAAGCTGAACCTCAAAGTACACCTGCAAACCAGCAACACTGTCACTAGCCAATAAGTGGAACCTATTTATACACATGCAGGGGTTCCATTAGTGACAAGACCTTTCCTGTAGACTTCAGGCTTAGGCAAACGCCAGTGTTTTGCGATTTTGTGAGTGATTTTTCCCCCTCCCTGGCGCATACCTGCGCACTACGATTATGTGCACATCGTTTTTGCAGATCGATACTTTTTTCACTTACTGATGCAAGTCAGGAAGTGAACTTTTTGTGTCGTAAAATAATAAATACAATGGGCACGATTCACTAACCAGTGATAACTGAGTTATCACGTGTTAAGACTTTGCAAACTAGGATGATAAGTAGTTTGCACTGCAAAGCTGCTGCTTTTCGCATGCTATTTTAGCGCGCATACGGCGTTACGCTGTGCGCGCGTACGGCCCTACGCCATTACGTTCCGCTTGCGTGCAAAATCAGCTGCTTCGCGTCCTAAGTATCCTTAGCATGTGAAGTCATTGCTTATCACCCTACTTAGCACACGAAGTGGCTGATTTTGTCACGCGAAGCGCTGCGCGCAAAACTTTATGCGCGAAGCGCAAAACTATAAGCGTGTTAACTCTTACGCACATATTAGCACGTGAAGAGCCAGTTAGCACGTGCTAAGTGGCTTTTCACTTGCATGCTAACACTTAGCACGCTTTAGTGAATCAAACCCAATGTATTTATTCTTAAAAGCGCAAACGCAATCACTGTACAAAGCGATTTTATGAGCATTTTGCGCTTTTCCTATACCTTCTATTGTAGCAAAAACACCCTTAAAATGGTACATGCAGCACTTTGCTGAGCGGAAAGCAGACGAAACGCGCTGATATGAACTATGCCCTAAGGATTAATTGCACTAGCGATTGTAGGGTGTTTTTTAAAATCGCCCGTGCTAAAAAATACAAACGCAAAACACCCTACGTGTGAACGAGCCCTCAAGGAGTACTGTAATGAAAAAAAAAAGAGAGTTTAACTTATCTGGGGCTTCAAACCCAATACAATCCCCCCCCCCCCAAGACGTCCTGTGGTCCTGTGCCCACGCCGAGACGAAACGATAGTCTGATCCTCTGCTGTGGCTCGCTTCCAGTTTTTGCGACTCTAATGTCACAAGCCTCTGCCCCTGTGTCCTTGATCCGCTTGTCCTTGCTCCTGCTGACACTCCTGCAGGAAGCTCCCAGTGATGTCAGCGGGAGCAAGGATGTGCGCGGCCAGTGGCTTGCAACATTAAAGTCGCAGAAGATGGAAGCAAGCCGCGGCGGGGGAATGGAGGATCGATTTGTCCCGGCACGGGCACATGAGATCTGCAGGGGGCGGTAAAAGCCCCAGGTAAGTTGAATTATTTTCTTCATTACAGTACTCCTTTAACATATAACCCTTTAACATATAACTAGTTAGTGCATATATGTACAATAATCAAACAATTCAAAGGTTCAGAGGCAAACAAAAAAGTAACTGGGCTGATATATGTGAAAAAAACTCCATCATAATCAGATACAATACAGCAGCTGAATCAGCCCAAACGTGATGCATTGGGCTGTACAAACAATACCATTCGCACAATTCTAAAAGCTAGTGATCAGTGGAGAGAATCGTTGGTAAGCCACTTCCTTCCCTGGACCACCTCTACAGTACAACTCAAAACTGCCAGCCAGGGCTTTGAGGATCGAAAACGATCCCTCCCACCCTGGCAGTCACCTCCCCTTAGGCCAGAGGTTCCGGCCCATCTCCACCAGGACTGCTAGACACAAGAACAACTTCTTCCCCTGAGCCGTCAACTCTCTGAACTCTCTTCACTGTAGCCATTGGTACATGATTGCACTGTGTCACATTGCACATTTTTTGTTGCCAAGATCAGCCTGTCACAGAAGCATGACCCGGCTGCTGTGCAGGGACAGAATAGCGGTTCCCGTGGTAGCGCGATATACAGGAAGTACTTACTTCCTGTGTATCGCACTGAAGGGAACCTCTATTCTGTTTCCCTGCACAGCAGCTGGATTGCGCTGCTGTGACAGGCTGATCTGCACATCGGAAGTGCTCTATGATGGAGGAGAGGGGCTGGGGAGGAACACAGAGTAAGTGACCACCGCCGCCAGCTCAGAACTGGTAACAGAGCGGCGGACGGGGGGGGGGGGGGGGGGGAGCGGGCAGGCACTGGGGGCAACTATTCTAGCTACCTATACTAGGGGGGGAGGTTGTTGGGCGGGTGGCATCCTCATAAGTTTGCCTCAGGCGGCAAAAAGTCCAGAACTGGCCCTGCCTGTGTTTAAATGGTTTTGTGTTTTGAATTGATCCCCCCCTTTCCCAATTTGGAATGATCGCACAGCATCCAACAATCACTCACTGTCAGGCTCCTCACACAGCACAACAAGCTGCTTTTCCCCAATGATGACCTCTTCACCTCGCTCACAGTACAAAAATGCTGCCCCTGTAATCTCTGTGCCTGATGCAAGTGTTTCACCTTGCTTCATGACAGAACCCGGCCCTTCATGTGATGTCGCATGTACCCGCTGGCCGGACGATAGCCCGTGGAGTGCTCGTCGTGAGGGGGATGTCACTGGATCCATTTTCCTCCGTCGTGTGGTGAGTATTCACTTTAGACTATGCAGATAGAGAGTCTGCTAAGAATATTTACACAGTTTTTCTAAGTTTGCTGTCACTTTTTTTCTTACAAAGAACTGCTGTGGGGTTTGTTCAGACAAATTTCTACTGTAGGGTAATTAACCAGGGAGGGAATGGAAGCTGGCGCTAGATTTGACTAAGTTTTACAACTATCATTGCCATTGATGCGTGTAAGAAAATTCTCCTGTGGGAATTATTGTTATAATTTAAAAATCCCAAACGACATTGTGGGCTAGAATGTGTTTCCACACATTCTCTTCAGCTCCGGAGTGACACAGCGACATGGCTTGTGGTGGCTTTGTCACGCATTTCTGCTGTCCAAAAAAGAAAAATTCTTTATATCACATTTTTAGATGAAAAATGCATTCCTTCCTCAAGTGAAAAAGTGACATTGTGACGTGGCTTGGGGTATTTGTCGCTAGTTTCTCTTACTATCGCTTCACATTTTTGCATTTTGTTTAGAAATGAATCTTTACAATATGGAGAGACAGCATGGATAGACGTGAGAGGCGGTAGACGAGGATTCTGAAGTACAACACAACCCACACAGACATAATAGAGATTCATAGTTTGCAAGAGTCCAGACATGCCTGACATTGTCAAATGTACTGTTGTCTACTCCATATAGTCACAATACATTGAATAAGTCATAGAATAAATATTCCAACCCCTCAGCCACCTGCTCATAATAAAATAGCCACTTCAAAACCCTTAGGCCCCATTTACACAAGTGGTATAAAACCCTGACATAATATTCAATAAAAACATGTTTTCCTACTTTTTATATGCCATACGGTTAGCATATTTGTTCAGGGGACCCGGCAGTGTGATAGAAGGCTTTGTTTACATTCCTCACTTGATACAATTAAACACAAGATAACATTATGTAAAGTTCTGAAGCGGCCAGCTCTGCTGGCAGTGAAGCTTCTAAAGCCTGTGTTAACCCTTTGAATGCAGTTCTAGTAAAAAAAAAATGCTGGTTGTATATAATATGCTGTAAATAATCTATTACAGCAAAGTAGAAATGCTGGGTTTCATTCCGCTTTAATCAAGTTGGTACGCGCTTTTTTTTCTTCTCCAGAAGAAGCAGTGCATTGTGAAAAAAGATTTCAGTTAAAAAAGGTGCCATAGGAAATCATGGGCATTTCTTTGAAAATCAGTTGTCCTTTCAGTTCTGAGAGCAACTGATTAAGTGTAAACAAGGCCTTAGGTCTTGTTCACAGTATGAGCGCTTTGAGCTTTTTAAAAGCATTGGCAATTTTTAAAAAAAACGCTTTAAAAGCACTTGAGCAATGAGTGTTCTCACATGAGTGATGAGCTTTCATTCGAAGCGCAAACGCGGGCCCTTCACCATTTCCTGAGAGTTTGCGCAAGACACTTGAAAAAGTGCTTGGAAAAGCTAATTTGTGAGTGCTTTTTAAAAAAATAAAATGAAAGAGATTCAGTCCTAGGTCAAAGAGGTCACTTCCTGATTGACTGCAGAACAAAAAATGCTAAACGCCACACAAAACCGCTTACAAAAGCACTTTACAAAATTGCAAATTGCTCTAAAATCGCTAGAACAAGCTATTTTAAAAGCGCTCACAAAAGTGCTCAGTGCTTGCAAAGGTGCTGGCAATTTATAATATGAACTAGGCCTCAAAGGACATCCGAGGTGAAAATAATTTAATGAGATAAACAATTGTATCTGCCCTCCTCCTTCTAAAAATGACTTTTTTAGTTACCCCACAGTCTTATTTTATATTTAAATCTTTTTAAGTTTTTACTGTTGCATCGTCTCTTCTCAATGACACATTCATTTAAGTATGTCAGAGCTAAAATCTATGAACTATTGATCCTTTTTATCTCTTTCCTGCTCTCAGAAGCTATTTACTGCCTGGTACACTATAGTTCGACCTGGTCCCGACCCAGACAGAAGCTATCACTTGCATACCTAATTTTTAACTCTTTCAGGCAGAGAAAGAAAAAAAGGAACACTGCATAGTTATTTATGTGCTTGGCACTGTACATACATATGTCTATCTCATCATGTCACATGTCACCTTGGTTGCCCTTTAACCATTTGGGGACTGGCTGCCTAACCCCCCTTAAGCACCAGACGAATTTGTATGCAGGGGGGCGCGTTTGGGGGGGGTCAGGCAGCCATATTCCCTCTGTTGCATGCTGGGCAGTGTGTCCCCATTTTGGCCAGGTGTCCCCCCTTTATGCAGGAGCCTTCACTCACCTTACAGGCTCCAGTGATGAGCCGCAGTGGACTCCTCTGCTCCGGCCAGCATCTCCGCTCCTACTGCGCCTCAGTTCCGGGTCGCGGCATTATGACGTCAAGAAGATGGGACCCGGCATTGACGTCAGAGAGAGCGGAGATGCCGGCCAGAGCGGTGGGGAGCGCCGATTATCACGGGAACAGCAGGGAGGTGAGTGGATCCTCTTCTTCCCCCCTACCGTCGCAGCTGTTACTGGTGATCACTACGATTCGCCGGCGATCGTAGTGATCACGTGATCAGGAGCCATACGCAATAACTGCTGATCACTAAGGGGAGATGCCAGCGGTCATATGACAGCTTAGTCTCCCCTCTCCGGTGCGCTTGATCGCGTCAGGAGTGGTAACGGCGGGCGGCGTAGATCCTACGCTGCATCAGGCTACAACAGCCACAAGTGCGGCATAGGATCTAATAGAGGAGGTCTGGAAAAGGTTAAAGTGGTATGAAACTCAGCATAAAATCTACTACCACAATTTTTTTTTTAGCAGAACATCATTCAGACAGTTAAACACAGCACTTTAGTTTTGCCACTGCTGAGCCATTGCCCTTTGAAATGGTGTGAGATTTTGGAACGGTAAATAGTGGGCCCAATGAAAGCCTATGGGGGATTTTACCAATTTTGGACCCCTGTAACTCTGGTTTGCAGAGATGTAGAGACCCCATCTTTGGAATCCAAGTCTAACAATATGTCTTCTACCTGCATGAGACATTTCGTGAGATTCAGACGTTGCTAACGGCCATTGCTGCGATTTATGTACGTCACCATCACTACCATTGAAATAGCCCAAATAAACAGGTTTTTGTGACCCTAGGCTATGACCTCTTCGGCCTAGGGGCCCAAAACTCACCAGTCATGTTCCCCCTAAGGGTTCCTACAATGCTAGAAAATTTGCCACTGCTGAGCAATTGCCCTTTGAAAAGATGTGAGATTTTGGAAAGTGAAATAGGGAGGCAATGCAAGCCTATGGGGGATTTTACCAATTTTGGACCCCTGTAACTCTGGTTTGCAGAGATGTAGGGACCCCATCTTTGGAATCCAAGTCTAACAATATGTCTTCTACCTGCATGAGACATTTCGTGAAATTCAGACGTTGCTAACGGCCATGGCTGAGATTTATGTACGTCAGCATCACTACCATTGAAATAGCCCAAATAAACAGGTTTTTGTGACCCTAGGCTATGACCTCTTTGGCCTAGGGGCCCGAAACTCACCAGTCATGTTTCCCCTAAGGGTTCCTACAATTCTAGAAAATTTGCCACTGCTGAGCAATTGCCCTTTGAAAAGATGTGAGATTTTGGAAAGTGAAATAGGGAGGCAATGAAAGCCTATGGGGGATTTTACCAATTTTGCACCCTGTAACTCTGGTTTGCAGAGATGTAGGGACCCCATCTTTGGAATCCAAGTCTAACAATATGTCTTTTACCTGCATGAGACATTTCGTGAAATTCAGACGTTGCTAACGGCCATGGCTGAGATTTATGTACGTCAGCATAACTACCATTGAAATTGCCCAAATAAACAGGTTTTTGTGACCCTAGGCTATGACCTCTTCGGCCTAGGACTGCATTGAACGCGACCCACGCATTGTGCACATTCTGGACAACACCAATTACTGGGTTTATACCCTTCTGGATCCACGGTACAAACACAATGTTCCAAAACTGCTTGAAGAAAGAGTCAGACAGGTCAAAATGGAAGAATACCAGCAGGCCCTTGTGGAGACTTTAGAGAGGAGATTGACATCCTCCCCCTCCTCTAGCCAGTTGTACGCCGACAGACTGACTTCCGCAAACCCAGGACGACCAGGAGGGCAGCAAACAACACAAGTCGCAGCTAGTGCCCAAAAGGGAATGGTATCGGCAGTGTCCTTGGAGTGGGAAAATTTTCTGACACCCATGCAGCAGCACACAGAACAGCAAGCGTGCAGATCCACCTCCAACACCGATCGCCTGGAGAAGATGGTCAAGGACTACATGTCAGATGGCATAGCTGTGTTGAACAATCCATCTGCACCCTTCAACTATTGGGTATCGAAGCTAGACACCTGGCACAAACTGGCAATGTACGCAATAGAGGTGCTGGCTTGCCCGGCAGCCAGCGTTATGTCGGAACGCTGTTTCAGTGCTGCCGGAGGCATCGTCACAGATCGGCGTATCCGCCTCTCCACAGAAAATGCAGACCGTCTGACTCAAATTAAAATGAATCAATCCTGGATTGGAAACGACTACGCAACACTCCCGGACCCCAACCAAGTAACATGAACAATGAACATCTGTGATGGGTTAGCGTTTCCGGTCCCTGTTTATTGAACCTCTCATCTGTATTACATTTATGACTGCATGGCGACAAAATGCAAATTGCTATCCGCACGCTTCTTGTCCTCATGCAAGGCCTGGGTTGTTGTGTCTCAAAGCGTGGCCTTCTCCTCCTGCGCCGCCCTCCTCCTGTTCCATCACATGTGCTGCTGCTGGGTTAGCGTTACCGGTCCCTTTTCCTGGAACCTCTTATCTGTATTACATTTATGACTGCATGCCGACAAAAAGCATGTTACCTGTGCAAAGAAAACAGACATTTTCCGCATTTAAAAGACAGTTTTCCCTTTGAAACTTTAAAATCGATTTTCTCAAAAACTATAAGCTCTTTTTGCTAATTTTTTTTTCCTCTTGTACCCACTCCCAAGGTGCACATACCCTGTAAATTGGGGTATGTAGCATGTAAGGAGGCTTTACAAAGCACGAAAGTTCGGGTCCCCATTGACTTCCATTATGTTCGGAGTTCGGCTCGAACACCCGAACATCGCGACCGTGTTCGGCCCAAACCCGAACATCTAGATGTTCGCCCAACACTACACGTGACCCGTTCGGCCAATCACAGCGCTAGCCGAACGTTCGGGGAATTGGTGCGGACCTTCCTTCTGTTGGAGAAAATGCAGACCGTCTGACTCAAATTAAAATGAATCAATCCTGGATTGGAAACGACTACGCAACACTCCCGGACCCCAACCAAGTAACATGAACAATGAACATCTGTGATGGGTTAGCGTTTCCGGTCCCTGTTTATTGAACCTCTCATCTGTATTACATTTATGACTGCATGGCGACAAAATGCAAATTGCTATCCGCACGCTTCTTGTCCTCATGCAAGGCCTGGGTTGTTGTGTCTCAAAGCGTGGCCTTCTCCTCCTGCGCCGCCCTCCTCCTGTTCCATCACGTGTGCTGCTGCTGGGTTAGCGTTACCGGTCCCTTTTCCTGGAACCTCTTATCTGTATTACATTTATGACTGCATGCCGACAAAAAGCATGTTACCTGTGCAAAGAAAACAGACATTTCCCGCATTTAAAAGACAGTTTTCCCTTTGAAACTTTAAAATCGATTTTCTCAAAAACTATAAGCTCTTTTTGCTAATTTTTTTTTCCTCTTGTACCCACTCCCAAGGTGCACATACCCTGTAAATTTGGGGTATGTAGCATGTAAGGAGGCTTTACAAAGCACGAAAGTTCGGGTCCCCATTGACTTCCATTATGTTCGGAGTTCGGCTCGAACACCCGAACATCGCGACCGTGTTCGGCCCAAACCCGAACATCTAGATGTTCGCCCAACACTACACGTGACCCGTTCGGCCAATCACAGCGCTAGCCGAACGTTCGGGGAACGTTCGGCCATGCGCTCTTAGTTCGGCCATGTGGCCGAACAGTTTGGCCGAACACCATCAGATGTTCGGCCGAACTCGAACATCACCCGAACAGGGTGATGTCCTGCAGAACCCGAACAGTGGCGAACACTGTTCGCCCAACACTAGTCCTGGCAAACCGCCAGTGGAACTCTCAATCAACGGACTCAATGTCCAGGTTGTTCTTATCCAGAATAGGCAGCGATGAACTCGGTAAACTGGAAAACATAAAAACAAAAAAATGTGCCTCTTCTAGTATGATAAAGTTGTAATAGATAAAAAAAATACAAATTATGCACTTTGTTCTAATAGAAGAATGGAGTACATAGTTACATAGTTACATAGTTATTTGGGTTGAAAAAAGACATACGTCCATGGAGTTCAACCAGAAAAAAAGTACAACACCAGCCTGCTCCCTCACATATCCCTGTTGATCCAGAGGAAGGCGAAAAACCCTTACAAGGCATGGTCCAATTAGCCCCAAAAAGGAAAAAATTTCTTCCTGACTCCAGATGGCAATCAGATAAAATCCCTGGATCAACATAATTGGGCATTACCTAGTAATTGTAGACATGGATGTCTTTCAACGCAAGAGAAGCATCTAAGCCACCTTTAAATGCAGGTATTTGCCATAACTACTTCCTGTGGCAATGCATTCCACATCTTAATCACTCTAAAGGTGGCCACACACGATACAATAAAATGATCCGATTTTACAGTAATTCGATAAAAATGATCATATCTCTCGAAAAAATCAAAAGCTTTTTTTTTCATTCGACTGAAAAATCCGATCGGATTTCCCATTTTTTTCGATTTAAATTGATCCGGAATGCCAGATATTTCTCTTCAATCTCTACTAAAGATTGTATGGTGTGTGTTGGATTGTTAATTTATTAATATACACACCCTAGCAATTTTCTCTGAGTTTCCAATCATTTTTATCATAATTGAGGAAAAAATTGAACATAGATGTGTGGTACATGGGTCATATTTTTGAAATGTTACAATCAGTCAGAAAAATTGATTGCAATTCTTAAATTGAACAGATATTTAAAAAATGGTATGGTGTGTGGCCACCTTTACTGAGTACAGCATACTCAGCTAGGATAGGAGTGAGACTCCCATGGGCAGTGGAGCCGTAAGGCATGAAGTCACAGACCAGCAACAATCCCTCTTGCTGAATGCATTTACACAATCTCCCACGAGAGCGCACTTGTCACAACGCGTTTCTGGGGCCTCCCTGAGCTGGTAGCAGGAAAAAGGGAGCCAGCTGAGGGTGGACTAAAAGGGCGGCACCATAGACGATAATGCAATTATCGTTAATACGGCGAAAAAAAAACAGAAAAAAGGGCTCCCAATCGATATCGTTAACAACATTAGAACATTACTGTTTTTGAAGTATGTTATTGTTTTAGAAGCTTGCAACGTTACAGTTTTTATCATATTGTTTTGTTTGTATGTACAGATTTTATGTTATCAAAGATATGTGGTTAGGGTTAGGCACCACCAGGGGCGTGGTTAGGGTTAGACACCACAGGGGGGTGGTTAGGGTTAGACACCGCCTAGGGGAGGGTTCTGTGTGAGAGTATGGTTAGGTTAAATTTGTTCTTTCGCGAAAAAAGTAGGCAGTTAAAAAATGTGACAGATGACAGGTTTTGGGCCAGTCCATCTTTTTAAGGGGGATCCTCAGGGCTTTCTTTGTTTTCAACAGCATTTCCTGAACAACAGTTGCAAAATCTAACTGACATAATAGTGTGCAAGTGATTAGGGAGGCCGGCTGGTATCTTGCTATTTTGGCAGTTAAACTGCTGTTCAGGAAATGCTGTTGAAAACAAAGAAAGCCCTGAGAATCCCTCTTAAAAAGATGGACTGGCCCAAAACCTGTCATCTGTCACATTTTTTAACTGCCTACTTTTTTTTGCGAAAGAACTTCTTTAAGCTGTATTGTTGAATTATGTAACGATTTTTAACATTAATATCTTTTCGTTATTATTTCCCATCTGTTTTTACAACGGTATTTATCGTTAACCAAGATTGACAACGATGTTTATCGTTATCAGATTTTGTTATCCACCGCTGCTATTTTGTTATCCACTGCGTTATCCATTTATTTTTTTCACTGCGCCCTTTTTTCATGCATGCCAGTGCTGGCCGTAATGGAGAAAACTACGCTTACGGATCATTACGCGTAATTTTACGCTATTACGCATTACGGAATCACGCTTAAGGCGTAGACATTCATTTGCGGTACATGTCTGTAATTACGCATAGCCCTTACGCTATAACGCGTAAGAATACCGTAATTTAGGTTGTTACGTTATTGGCTTACGCGTAAATTCCTACTAGCAATTAATGCGGAAGGTCATGCTGCCAAGTGGAAAAGTTGACGCATGGATCAATGTTAGGTAGCCGCCGACTTTAAGGGTTAATAGCAAAGCCCCCTTAATTGCTTAGAGCCTCAAATTTGGAGAATATATTAAGGAGATCAGAAGGAATAAGAGGAAAACATTTTTTTTCAAAAAGACTTTATAGTTGTTGAGAAAATCGATGTTAAAGTTTCAAAGGAAAAATATATACATTTAAAAACCCGCCGACTTTAACGGTTAATAGCAAAGCCTGCTTAAAATTTAGGAACACCAAATTCACAGGGTATATTAAGAGGATCAGTGGGAATAAGAGGAAATTTTTTTTTTCAAAAAGACCTTATAGTTTTTGAGAAAATCGATTTTTAAGTTTCAAGGGCAAAAATGTCTTTTAAATGCGGAAAATGTCAGTTTTTTTTGCACAGGTAACAATAGTGTTTTATTTTCATAGATTCCCCCAAGTGGGAAGAGTTTTACTTACTTCGTTCTGAGTGTGGGAAATATTAAAAAAAAAAACGATGTGGGGTCCCCCCTCCCAGACCTCTTTAACCCCTTATCCCCCATGCAGACTGGGATAGCCAGAATGCAGAGCACCGGCCGCGTGGGGCTCCGCACCCTGACTATACCAGCCCGCATGGTCCATGGATTGGGGGGTCTCAGAAGGGGAGGGGCAGCCAAGCTTTCCCCTCCCCCTTCGAGCCCTTGTCCAATCCAAGGACAAGGGGCTCTTCTCCACCTCCGATGGGCGGTGGAGGTGGAGGCCGCGATTTCCTGGGGGGGGGGGCTTCATGGTGGCATCTGGGAGTCCCCTTTAAAAAGGGGTCCCCCAGATGCCCACCCCCCCTCCCAGGAGAAATGAGTATAGAGGTACTTGTACCCCTTACCCATTTCCTTTAAGAGTTAAAAGTAAATAAACACACAAACACATAGAAAAAGTATTTTAATTGAACAAAAAACATAACCACGAAAAAAGTCCTTTAATATTCTTAATTAACCATTAATACTTACCTGTCCCTTTAAAAGCCAGTTCCCACGCAATATCCTCGGAAATATACTAATCAGTTACAATGTAACAAAGTTGTTACAATGTAACAACTTTGTTACTTTGTAACTCCACCGCACCCGACGTCACTCGCCGCTCACCCGCAGGCCGCCGCATACACTAACGCTAAGTCCCCGCCGGCTCCCGCCGTCCACTCCGCCCACACCTGTCACCCATATACATGCTGGCACCCATGGGTGCCAGCATGTATATAGGTGACATGTGGGAGAGGCGGGGAGGGCAGCGAGAGCCAGCGGGACTTAGCGTCCTGCACCCGACAGAGCTCTGAGCTATATAGCTCAGAGCTCTCTAAAGCATCTTTGTATTTGGGCTCCAAGGAGCCCCATTGGTCCTTAGCAGACCAATGGGGTTCCTTCTGATTTGCTTTGCTACTAACCGTTAAAGTCGGCGGGTTTTTAAATGTATATATTTTTGACGTCGGGTGCGGTGGAGTTACAAAGTAACAAAGTTGTTACATTGTAACAACTTTGTTACATTGTAACTGATTAGTATATTTCCGAGGATATTGCGTGGGAACTGGCTTTTAAAGGGACAGGTAAGTATTAATGGTTAATTAAGAATATTAAAGGACTTTTTTCGTGGTTATGTTTTTTGTTCAATTAAAATACTTTTTCTAAGTGTTTGTGTGTTTATTTACTTTTAACTCTTAAAGGAAATGGGTAAGAGGTACAAGTACCCCTATACTCATTTCTCCTGGGAGGGGGGGTGGGCATCTGGGGTCCCCTTTTTAAAGGAGACTTCCAGATGCCACCATGAACCCCCCCAGGAAATCGCGGCCTCCACCTCCACCGCCCATCGAGGAGGAGAAGAGCCCCTTGTCCTTGGATTGGACAAGGGCTCGGAGGGGGAGGGGAAAGCTTGGCTGCCCCTCCCCTTCCAAAACCCCCAATTCATGGACCATGCGGGCTGGTATAGTCAGGGTGCGGAGCCCCACGCGGCCGGTGCTCCGCATTCTGGCTATCCCAGCCTGCATGGGGGACAAGGGGTTAAAGAGGTCTGGGAGGGGGGACCCCAAGTCGTTTTTTTTTTATATTTCCCACACTCAGAACGAAGTAAGTAAAACTCTTCCCACTTGGGGGAATCTATGAAAATAATACACTATTGTTACCTGTGCAAAAAAACCTGACATTTTCCGCATTTAAAAGACATTTTTGCCCTTGAAACTTAAAAATCGATTTTCTCAAAAACTATAAGGTCTTTTTGAAAAAAATTTTTCCTCTTATTCCCACTGATCCCCTTAATATACCCTGTGAATTTGGTGTTCCTAAATTTTAAGCAGGCTTTGCTACTAACCGTTAAAGTCGGCGGGTTTTTAAATGTATATATTTTTCCTTTGAAACTTTAACATCGATTTTCTCAAAAACTATAAGGTCTTTTTGAAAAAAAATTTTTCCCTCTTATTCCTTCTGATCTCCTTAATATATTCTCCAAATTTGAGGCTCTTAGCACTTAAGGGGGCTTTGCTATTAACCCTTAAAGTCGGCGGCTTTTTTATATTATACGGGAGCGTAATATTACGCGATTATGGCAGACTGTGTAATTTCAATGGGAGTTTACTGTCTTACGCGTAATTTGTTACGCGTAATAACGTAACCTACGGTCTACGCGTAATTAATTACGCGTAATACCGTAACCTTACACGTAACGCTTACGGTGCATTTGTAGTGAATTACGATGCGTAATTACGCTAATGCGTAATTTCGGCCCAGCACTGATGCATGTCCTTGGCCTGGTGAAGCGAGAGACCTAAATGTTTCAACCCACCTATCAACATGTTAAATAAATACACAGTAACCATAAAAGGAAATCCCACATTTCACCTCATTAAGTGAGGCTTTGTCAGGGGATAGATAAGGTGCAAGTACAATTATACAGGTCTGAAGCTCTGGCCAAATATGCTACCGTTATGAATTGCTGTATATAAGTTTATTGCGCTATATAATTGCACCTTGTACCTTATCTATCCCCTGACAAAGCCTCAATTACTGAGGCAAAACATGTTGGGTTTCTATTAGGGTCAATGTGTAAAATCGGGTCACTGTGTAAATATATAGATAATCCCCTTAAAATATGACCTATGTGGTTCCTATACTGTGCTAGTGGTAGCAATCATGTCTCCCTGTTTGATGCTAGCCTTCAACTTTTTAACGATTGTATTAAAAGATAATTTAATTTCAACCCACCATCCTCTCTTTTTTGATTAAAGGGACCTGAAGTCAGACGGATTAGGAGGCTGCCATCTTCAGTCCTCTAAAAAAAACAGTGCCAGTTGCTTGGCTGTCTTACTGAGCTTTTGGCTTTAGATGTTTTTGGGTCACACACCTGCAACAAGCATGCAGCTGGTGGCGTCAGACCAGAGTCAAAGCATCTGATCTGCATGCTTATTCTGGGCTACGGACTTAAAGGGGTTCTCTTGCATATATAAAAAAACAAAAACGGACACTTACCTGGGGTTTCTATCGGCCCCCTGCAGCTGTCATGTCCCTCGCCGTCCTTCTGCGATCTTCCGTTCCCTGCCGCAGGCACCGGACTAATTATTCATCTAACTAGACAAATATAACTGCGGCTGCATGGTCGCGCGTGTGCTCGCTCCCGCGCGTGTCTTCGGGACCTTACTGCCCAGGCCCCACACAAAGTTTTTTTGTACTGCGTCTGCGCAGTAAGCTCCCAATGACATGCGCGGGAGCAAGCACACATATGGCCACGGCTGCACAGCCGCAGTTCTATTCGTCTAGTTAGACAAATAATTAGACCGTTGCCGGCGGCGGGGAAGGGAGCATCGGAGGAGGATGACGCGGGACAAGACAGCTGCAGGGGGCCGATAGAAGAACCAGGTAAGTGTCAGTTTTTGTTTTTTTATACAGTACTAGCCGACCCGCAGCGTATCATACGCCGCATAAGGGGGTAGAGGGCAGGAAGGGGGTATTGGGCACAGTGGCGGGGAGGGGGGTCGGACCCCCCCCCCTCAACTGGGTCCCCCATGTGTGCCCCCCCTCCAGCTTAAGCTCAGCAGGAACCCCCCCTCCCTCACCTGGGTCCCCCATGTGCACTCCCCCTCCAGCTTAAGCTCAGCAGGAACCCCCCTCCCTCACCTGGGTCCCCCATGTGCGCTCCCCCTCCTGCTTAAGCTCAGCAGGACCCCCCTCCCTCACCTGGGTCCCCCATGTGCACTCCCCCTCCAGCTTAAGCTCAGCAGGAACCCCCCCTCACCTGGGTCCCCCATGTGCATTCTCCCTGCAGCTTAAGCTCAGCAGGAACCCCCCCTGCCTCACCTATGTCCCCCATGTGCGCTCCCCTCCTGCTTAAGCACAGTAGCAGCCGCCACTATTAGTAAGAGGCAGCGGGCAGGGATGCCTCACCTCTTCCGTGTTCCAGCGTGCGATCCACTGTTGTCACTTCCTGCAATGCTCCCCACTGTATTGGTGTAATTTGCCTTTTTAAAACAGAAGGAAATCTGCAATAATTCAGCTATAAGTGAACATTTTTAAATATGCAATTTATCCCTTTTCAACCTTAGTAATCCAAGCAAGCATCCAGAACCACTCGTGTATAGCAAGCTTATAGCTTTAAATTTTACACAGCTATATCAAACCCACATGTGACAGCCTGTTTCAGACTTTTGGTCCTCATCAGTACATAGCAGAGATTGATATGGCAGTATGAGATGGGGCTTGGACCAGTACAACAGAGTAACCAAGCAGCTCAGGGTGACCCAAACCACTCGGAATGTATAGGGGGATAAAAGGAACCAAAAAGACCTTCTACTAAAAAAAATCAAAGCTTGGTGTAATTTGGCTTCTTAAAACAGAAGAAAATCTGCAATAATTCAGCTATAAGTGAACATTTGTGGTTACCCACAATGCACCGCTACTAAATATGCAAACTATTCCTTTTCACTCTTGGTAAGTCAAGCAAGCCTATGGGCCGGATTCACAAAGCGGTGCAAACTGTTTAGCACGGTTGTGCTAAACAGTTAGCACGTGAAGTGCCGTTCGCGGACTTTTGCGCGCACAAAGTGCTGCAATTTGCGTGATTGCGGTATTTTGCGCGTGCAATTTGCCACAAATCGCGGTACTTTACACCGCGATTGCGGTCTTTTGCGCGATTCACAGCACTTTCCACGCACAAAAGTCCACAAATGGCACTTCACGTGCTAACTGTTTAGCACACCCTGCTTAACAGTTTGCACCATTTTGTGAATCAGGCACTATAGCTTTAAATTTTACACAATCATATCAAAACCAAATGTGACAGCCTATTTCAGACTTTTAGTCCTCATCAGTTCACAGCAGAGATTGATATGGCTGTATGAGATAGGGCTTGGACCAGTACAACAGAGTAACCAAGCAGCTCAGGGTGACCCAAATTACTAAGAATGTATAGGGGGATAAAAGGGACCAAAAAGCCCTCCTACTAAAAAAAAGCAAAGCTTGGTGTAATTTTCCTTCTTAAAATAGAAGCAAATCTGCAATAATTCAGCTATAAGTGAACATTTGTGGTTACCCACAATGCACTGCTACTGAATATGCAAATTATCCCTCTTTGCCCTTGGTTTGATATGACACTACTTCTTCTTCTTGCCTGGACCAGCCCCTTCTTCTTGCTTGGACCGGCCCTGGGGGCAGGGCACTACTTCTTCTTCTTGCTTGAAGGTTGAGGCACTTACTCTAGTATATATATAGAAGATTCCCCCTCCAGGCCGCCATGGATAGTGGGGGAATGATATAATTCGGCTTCCAGCGATTGCTGGAGGTCGAATTATTGTGTTTTTTAAGCAACTTCGGCTCCGTCTTCTGACGGCGCTGACGTTACTCACTGAGCGCAGCTATAGACTGATTCCCATTACAGTCTATGGCGGCACTCGCTGCGCCTAAATCTAGCAGTGCTGTAAAGCACTGCTCCACGACCGCTTTGCAGTATTGGTTTTTTGACCCTGCATAGTTTGACATGAGAAAGCAAATGCATATTTGCATGAGCATTGCCTCATGAATAGTCAATTAGGCCAGATTTGCAAAGCCAGACTTGCTAGGGTTAAGCCTCCTTTCCACAGACTGTTGATAGGCAGTGAAATGCCTCTCAAACTCTCTCAACTGCTCACTGCTGCCTAGTAACTGCTTGTTGCTGCCTGATAACTGCTTGTTGCTGCCTGATAACTGCTTGTTGCTGCCTGATAACTTCTTACCTGTGCCTGGTAACTGCTTGCTGAGCACACAGCTCAACAGTCCGTGGAAAGGAGGCATCAAACTTGGTCTTTGAGCACGCATAAATTTTCTCATGCAAAGTACTTCTTCTTCTTGCTGGAAGGTTGAGGCCCTTATTCAATTATGAATAGCCAATTAGGCCAGTTTTGCAAACCCAGACTTGCTAGGGTTAAGCCTCCTTTCCACAGACTGTTGATAGGCAGTGAAATGCCTCTCAAACTCTCTCAACTGCTCACTGCTGCCTAGTAACTGCTCACTGCTGCCTAGTAACTGCTTGTTGCTGCCTGATAACTGCTTGTTGCTGCCTGATAACTTCTTACCTGTGCCTGGTAACTGCTTGCTGAGCACACAGCTCAACAGTCCGTGGAACGGAGGCCTCAAACTTGGTCTTTGAGCACGCATAAATTTTCTCATGCAAAGTACTTCTTCTTCTTGCTGGAAGGTTGAGGCACTTACTGAATTATATATATAGATATGCAAGAGAACCTCGTTTTAGTTTTGCGGTGCAATGCAATCGTCCGATCACACCACAATCAAAACGCTAGTTGTTGGTGTAAAACCAGCCTCAGGTTCCCTTTAATAATAAAAAAATACCCATATATGCTGTATATCCAAGGGATCAAGCTCGACTTTTTGTAACCAAGGCAGTTATTTGTGCGTTGCATTCTGCCATTTAGGTGTTTCTGCCGTATATAAAAGGGTCACAGCTCGGTAAAGAACACAGAAGGTCAAAGCTGTAATTTATAGTTACGGTGACAGTCGATGAATACCGTGGACTCCATTACTGCTTTTAGCTTGCTATCTTTGTCACAATGGTAAGAAAAACAACCTTTCTTTGCCCAATGACAATGTGGAAATAATGGTCTTTTGGAACTGATTCAGACCTAATATTGTTTGCTAAAATGACAGCAGCTGAGGCTAAAACGACAAGAGAAAAGCTTTTTTAATTTGTCACTCTTTAAAAGACTGTTGTTGGAGTTCTACTGATATTGTGTACAAACAAAAATGTTTTGAAAAGAAAAATGATGACATCTAGAACAAATATTTCCCTGCCAATGTTCTGTTGTGAGTCGCATAAAAATCACTTAAGGTGGCTACACACCATACAATTTTTATATTTCTTTTCAATTTAAAGGATACATAAGAGGAAAATTAAAAAAAAAAATGCTGATCTACTTACCTGGGGCTTCCTCCGGCCCCTTGAAGGTTCTGTGTCCCTTGTCACAGTTCAACTGATAGCCACTCTTCTGTGGTCCACTCCATAGCAGCTGCCAACCCAGCCAGGTCGGCACCTTCTGCCCATGCGCTAGTGCGCAAACGCCATGCTCGGGGTAAAGCTCATGTGGCTAGGAACGCTCTGTGCCTACGGAAGGAACAGCAGAAAAGTGGCTGTTACCGGGTAACAGTATGACAAGTTGGTGTCATACAAAATCGGGATGAGTCTGGATACAGGCATGTAGTGGGACATCTTTCTTCCTGGTGCAGCTGCAAGAGCTTGGAACTTAACGTTCTTAAAGCAAACCTGAACTGAAAATTCAATGAAAGTCAAAATAAACATTCACACATTATACTTACCTCCCATGTAGTCTACTCATCAATCTCTTTCTCCTCTCCTGCATCCTGTTTGTCCACTGTGATCAATGGAATTCTCCGTCCTCCATTTAAATAATGACAATGACCCCCAGCTTCCAGGTCAGCACACTGTTAAACTGTAATATTGACCACTTGAGCAATAGGGAAACATGGACATTACCTTGCACATCAGTCCTTTCAGTTATAACTGATATATAACTGACAGAAAAATCTTGTCAGAACTGGAAGAAATCATTGTTAGAAGAAAATGGTGAACTGAGAGGAACTGATGGTGAGGTAAGTATGTTATATTAATTTTCAGGTACATCATGTGTTTATTTTAAATAATTTTACTTGGTTCAGGTTCACTTTAAGACTATGAAAATGATAGTAAACTTTAGGAAATCTCCCCCTAGAATCTCACCCTAACCATAAATTACCTGCAGTAAGTTGAGTAGAGTCATTCAAATTTCTTGGGTCCACAATCTCCTACAACTTAAAATGGGATAACAATACCGTCGCCATCATCAAGAAGGGGCAAAAGAGGATGTACCACTTACGGAAGCTGAAAAAGTTTGGCGTACCACAAAAAGTAATGGTGCAATTCTATACTTTGATCATTTAATCCATCATCATTTATGACTGTCTGGTTCAGCTCATGCTCCATACGAGAAAAGGTGAGACTGCAGCGCATCATCTGATTAGCAGAAAGAATAATTTGCTGTAGCTTACCCTCCCTGCAGGACCTTTACACTTAAGCTCAACACACACCATACAATCTTGGTTGTACAGATTTACCAAATCTATGTAGTATAAGGGCCAACAGATTGAAAATACCTTGAATGATTGATTGGATAAGCTCTTCTACTACATGAAAGTGGTAAGATTGAACAACCAAGATTGTATGGTGTGTGTTGAGCCTAACAGCTGCAGAATGAGTGCGACCACGATTGGCTCTAACCCCTTTCATCCTGCTCACGCCATCTTCCAGCTTCTGCCTTCAGCTGTAAGATTCCGGTCAGTCACAACAAAAACTTCCAGGCACAGGAACAGCTTTTACCTTCAGGCGGTAGCTCTGCTGAGCATGGAAACCATGCTAGAGCTGCTAGGACTGAAAAGCTTTACAGTACAGAATCAAAAATGAACACTTCTCACCCTACTTGCTACGACTTTAACTTAGATACTGTCCTTGACTTGTAAAGACATACACTGTGTGCAGCCTCAGACCGCCCATGAGGTGGGGTGAGGCAGGTTCCTCAGGTGGCGGAGGTGGGGGGGCAGGATCTGCCTGGCCATGGGTGGGGGGGGTAGCAGCCATAAAGTTGGTGCAGCGAGCACAGCGGTTGGGAGGGGGTCAGACCCCCCTTCCTCACCTGGGGCTCGCCTGTCCACATTCCCCCTCCAGCTATTTTGGTTAAATGTAAAATTAGCCAGCAGTGAGCGGGGAGGCAATTACCTACTTACTTACTTGCATTCCATTGCAGGAAGTGACGCCATGAGCAGTGGAATGCAAGTAAGGAAGTAGGTAATTGCCTCCCCGCTCGCTGCTGGCTAATTCAAATTCAACAAAACTAGGTCCCCAAAGCTGTTTCCGCTGCCCCCCCCCCCCCCTTCCTGGCTGCTACCCCGTCCAGGCTACCCATGGGGGCGCGTCATCCTCGCAAGTTTGCCTCAGGCGGCAAAAAGTCTAGAACTGGCCCCGACTGTGTGTCCTTGCATTGTTTTTGTCTTGGTCTGTTAAGCAACTGCCAAGTCAAATTCCTAATGCAAACTTATTTAGCAAAATAAAATTGATTGATTGAAGTGTCTGGCTTTTTCTTTGTGTTTAAAGAGAACCAGAGACGAAGCACCCTCATGTATTTTATTACATTTATCAGTGGGAACATGACAGTAAACACCTACCCTGCTTTTAGTTTTGTTCTTCTCAGTCTAATCTATCTGTTATCAGCTGTGATAACAATCCACCGACTGATTCAGTCTAGGTTTGACCTGGAATCATTATAGCTGAGTCACTCTTTTGTGGAGTCTTTTCAAGCCCAAGCCTGCCCCCTCCTGGCTCAGATTTCCTACTCAGAGCTGTTGACATGGGAGGGGCTGCTGCTGCCGAGAAAGAAGCTCTGAAACAGACAAGTGTATCTGTGTGCATTGTGCAGCCAGTCATTATCTACTGTATGCAGTTTCATCTCTATGAGAGACACTTCCTACAGGCAGCCACACAGCATGCCAGAATAATAAAGTTGAAAGCACACAGATGAAAGCCTGCAGCAGCCCTGCTTGTCTATAGTCTCATAGAGGCTAGACAGCACATCCAGAACAGCTTATAACCTGGAAGCAGAAGGGATATGAGCAGGCGGCCAGATTGGATATTTCCTGGAGCAATCATGGATAAAAAACACTCAAAAAGGCACACCAGAGTGGCGAAATTATCAGGTAGAGTATTTATTCTTTACAAGCTATCGACCGATAAGTTTATTTTGTGTGAATTGTTCATCTCTGGTTCCCTTTAAAGAGGAACTCCAGTGAAGATAATGTAATAAAAAAGTGCTTCATTTTTACAATAATTATGTATAAATGATTTGGTCAGTGCTTGCCCATTGTAAATTCTTTTAAATCTCTGATTTACATTCTGACATTTATTACATGGAGACATTATTACTGTTGGCAGGTGATGTAGCTGCTGCATGGTTTTTTGGCAGTAGGAAACAGCTGTAAACAGCTATTTCCCACAATGCAGCAAGGTTCCCAGACAGGAAACTGCCAGGAGTACGTACTCAAGAGTTTTTTGTGGAAGGGGTTTCACCACAATATCAGTCATACATCGCCCCCTGATGGTCTGTTTGTGTAAAGGAATACATTTCTCATGTAAAAGGTGATATCAGCTACTGATTGGGATAAAGTTCAATTCTTGGTCGGAGTTTCTCTTTAAGTATTACACTGTTCCCTGCACACACTCTGCCAGTATAGGGGTTTGGGGGCTGGGGTAAAACATCTGTGACAGGCTATGCGTGGGGGTTAGGTTGGGGGGTTGGCCTGTTCCTCCTGGCCACATGCATGGGGGGAGTGAGGGCCCTATATAAATTTTGCTTGAGGGCCTGGGATCTTCAGGTTGCGTGCGTATCACCTGCAAAATAAATTGCATATATCCTATGTTGCCTTCTATGCCATTCAAAACTACCCCACTCTACAGCTGCACACTTTTTTTATATACATTACTAGCTGATTGCCCGGCGTTGCCCGGGTATGTATTTGGCTGGTGTTGGCTCTGCATACTTTTTCTAACCCTAACACACAATTACTCAATGACCAAGTTTGTGAGCTTTGCGGTCTTTGGTATCAATAATTTGCATTGAAATGAAAAAAAATCTGATTGGCTGTTTGTAGCTCCATCCCCTTTTCTGAATTTGAACCCCAGTCACCCAATAACCAACTGTACCAGGTTTGAGGCCTGTGCCATTAACAGTGCAAGAATGGCAGCAATTAAATATTCCCCTTGAAAAGCAATAGGTGAAGCTTGATTCACTTTTGTAGGCTCCACCCACTTTTCTGAATATTAATCCCAGTCACCCAGTGACCTACTGTGCAAAGTTTAAGAACCCTGCTATTAACAGTGTAAGAATGGCTGCAGTTTACATTTTCCCAGTGAAATTTGTATTTGTCTCCACCCACTGATGACCCAGCGTTGCCCGGGTATGTATTTCACTGGTGTTGGCTCCGCCCACTTTCTAACCCTAACACACAAACACTCAATGACCAAGTTTGTGAGCTTTGGGGTCCTTGGCATCAATAATTTGTATATTCCAATAGAAATTAAACAAATCAGATTGGCTGTTTGTGGCTTCACCCCCTCTCCAGCATTTGAACCCCAGTCACCCAATGACCAACTGTAGCAGGTTTGAGGCCTCTGCTATTAACAGTGTAAAAATGGCAGCAATTTAAATATTCCACTTAAAAATCAACAGGTGAATTTTGATTGACTATTATAAGCTCCACCCACTTCCCTGAATATTAATCTGGGCAAAGTTTGGGAACCCTGCCATAAACAGCGTAAGAATGGCTGCAGTTTACATTTTCCCAGTGAAATGTGTTTTTGGCTCCGCCCACTGTTTGTAACCTGGACATACAGTCACTCAATGACCAAGTTTGTGAGCTTTCGGGTCCTTGGCATCAATAATTTGTATTTTCCCATGAAATGAAACAAATCTGATTCACTGTTTGTGGCTCTGTCCCCTTTTCTGATTTTGAACCTCAGTGACCCAATGACCAACTGTACCAGGTTTGAGGCTTGTGCCATTAACAGTGCAAGAATGGCAGCAATTTTAATATTCTCCTTAAAAAGCGACATGTGATTTTTGATTGCCATTTTTAGGCTCCACCCACTTTTCTGAATATTAATCCCAGTCACCCAGTAACCAGCTGTGCAAAGTTTGAGAACCCTGCCATTAACAGTGAAGAAAGGCAGCAGTTTACAATTTCCTAGAAAAATCTGTTTTTAACTCCACCCACTTTTTGTAACCTTGACACACAGTCACTCAATGACCAAGTTTGTGAGCTTTTGGGTTCCTGGCATCAAAATTGTGTGACTGGAAGCAGTTTATCCAGCAAATAAATCTGGCTGTTTGTGGCTCCACCCCTTTACTGAATTTGAACCCCAGACACTTAACGACCGACTGTAGCAGGTTTGAGCCCTCTGCCATTAACAGTGTAAGAATGACTGCAGTTTCAATATTCCCCTTGAAAATCAATTGATTGAATTTTGATTGGCTCTTGTAGGCTCCACCTACTTTTCCGAATATTAATCCTAGTCACCCAGTGACCAACTGTGCTAAGTTTGAGAACCCTGCCAATAACAGTGTAAGAATAGCTGTAGTTTACATTTTCCCATGAAAAAAGTTAGTTGTTTTTGGCTCCGCCCACTATTTGTAATCTTGACATAGTCACTCAATGACCAATTTTATGAGCTTTGGGGTCCTTGGCATCAATAAGTTGCATTTTACCATTGAAATTAAACAAATCTGATTGGCTGTTTTTGGCCCGCTCCCTTCAGAATCCAGTGACAAACTGTGTCACCTACCCACCCAGTTTAAGAACCCTGCCAATAACAGGATAGATGAAATCAATCTAAAAAATCTGATTGGCTGTTTGTGGCTCCACCCCCTTTAGTGAATTCGGACCCCAGTCACCCAATGACTGAGTGTATCAGGTTTGAGGCCTCTGCCATTAACAGTGCAAGAATGGTAGCAATGTGAATATTCCCCTTGAAAATCAATAGGTACATTTTGATAGGCTGTTGTAGGCTCCACCCACATTTCTGAATATTCATCCCAGTCACCCAGTGGCCAATTGTGTAAAGTTTGGGAACCCTGCCATGTTAAAAATTTAGTTGTTGGCACCGCCCACTTTTTCTAACCTTGACATACAGTCACTCAATTATCAAGTTTATCAGCTTTGGGGTCCTTGGTATCAATACTTTGTATTTTCCCATTGAAAAATAATCAAATCTGGCTATTTGTGGCTCCGCCCCCTTTCTGAATTTGAACCCCAGTCACCCAGTGACCTATTGTACCAGGTTTGCGGCATCTGCTATTAACAGTGTTAGAGAATGGTGGCAGCTTAAATATTCCCTTTGAAAATCAAAAGGTGAATTTTGATTGGCTGTTGTAGGCTCCACCTACCTTCCAAAATCTTAATCTCTTTCACCCAGTGACCAACTGTGCAAAGTTTGAGAACCCTGCCATTAACGGTGTAAGAATGGCTTCAGTTTATATTTTCCCAGGGAAATTTGTTTTTGGCTCCACCCACTTTTTGTAACCTGGACACACAGTCACTCAATGACCAAGTTTGTGAGCTTTCAGGTTCCTGGCATCAAAAATGTGTGAATGGAAGCAGTTTATCCACCAAGGAAATCTGATTGGCTGTTCGTGGCCCCGCCCCTTTAGTGAATTTGAACCCCAGTCACCCAATGACCGACTGTAGCAAGTTTGAAGCCTCTTCCATTAACAGTGTAAGAATGGCAGCAGTTTCAATATTCCCCTTGAAAAATCAATAGATGAATTTTGATTGGCTGTTGTAGGCTCCACCCTCTTGAATCTTAATCCCAGTTACCCAGTGACCAACTATGCCAAGTTTGAGAGCCCTGCCATTAACAGTCTAAGAATGGCTGCAGTTTACATTTTCCCATTTAAGATGAATGGCTGAAATTTGATTGGCTGTTTTACGCTCCGCCCACTGTTCCTGGATTTGTAACCTCGGTCACCAAGTGACCAACTGTGCCAAGTGTGGGGACTCTGGCTTGATTACTGTGAGAATGGCAGCCTTTTACATTTTTTCCATTGACATGAATGGATGAAATCTGATTTGCTGTTCGTAGCTCCGCCCACGTGTGCAGGGGGGCCGCGAGACCCCCAGAACATATCATCCCAGGTAATAAGGGATCTGTGCACCAAGTTTCGTTCAAATCGGTCAAGCCGTTTTCGAGTGATCGCGGCACACACACACACACACACACACACACACACACACACACACACACACACACACACACACACACACACACACACACACACACACACACACACACACACACACACACACACACACACACACACACACACACACACACACACACACACACACACACACACACACACACACACACACACACACACACACACACACACACACACACACACACACACACACACACACACACACACACACACTCACTATACACACTGTACACGCACACACACACACGCACACACACACACACACACACACACACACACACACACACACACACACACACACACACACACACACACACACACACACACCCCCATTATATATATATAGATAGCAAGGTGTTCCCCAGGGCTTGCCGTGCCACTTTGGTGCGTGTAGAAGTAATGCATACGTTATTAGTGTCTTCTTTCATCAGCATCTAATTATGCACGTGAATTCTCCTGTACGTTGTCTGCACAGATGACTGCAGCTAAACGGACAGGGAGGCAGACAGTTCACGCTCCATAATGCTACTTGGAAATTCCATTGACTAATCCAAGAGACAAGCCGTACTGAGATTTAGAATTGAAAAATGGTGGATTTTGTGCAGCCTGACTCTCCTACACACGTAAAGGACCTCTATCATGAAAAATCATTAAATCTAAAATACAGGCAAACACACACATTTTCCCCACAGTGTAATCCTGTATGATAATCCCCCTCTCCCTACTTCCTCCTGTCCATTAACTCCATCAGATTAGCACCATCTAAAATAGGTTTTTATTTAATGATCTTCAAGTAAAATGTTACATCAGATTAAAATCCACATGTGGGTATGCCTACGATGACGCACAGGCGTTTCGGGCCGCTCTCAGTCCTTTCTCAAATCATGGCAGGCCCACAATAACCACAAACTACTCATCGCAAACCTATAAGGTCCACAAGAGGACCACATAGAAGACTACTCATTAGCATATATACATATTCATAGGTAGCACAGAGCACCAATCACATCACATGTTTCATAAAGATAGTTATAACCCACCTACGAGTAAAGTCCAAATCTCACATAATAGCACAGGTTGCATATAAATTACATGAGACACTCACCCTAATCTCCCTCATGTGTAAAACCGAGTGGAGATATGTCTGTGCGGATCACCGTGTCTCTGTATCAGTTTCCATAGATGGACTCAAACAACCAATCATAATGGAGCCTATTACGTCCGCATGTAAGACTCCTAGAAAGGTGACCAATCGCCAGCAGCCATCCAGACCTCTAGCATAATGCATGGAGTAGCAAAGGACCAATCAGGAGCAGGGGCTCCCATCACCCTACACGAATCAGGGAGGAGAGAGTCACCCATCAAGGGGCCAATCGCCACCTGGCCGACGGCGTCCGCCGGTCCAGCAGGTATCTGGGAGGAGCGTCTATCTGGGATTGATCCAGCTTAATAGGTGGGTGTGATTAGGCGTATAGACGCTCCTCCCAGATACCTGCTGGACCGGCGGACGCCGTCGGCCAGGTGGCGATTGGCCCCTTGATGGGTGACTCTCTCCTCCCTGATTCGTGTAGGGTGATGGGAGCCCCTGCTCCTGATTGGTCCTTTGCTACTCCATGCATTATGCTAGAGGTCTGGATGGCTGCTGGCGATTGGTCACCTTTCTAGGAGTCTTACATGCGGACGTAATAGGCTCCATTATGATTGGTTGTTTGAGTCCATCTATGGAAACTGATACAGAGACACGGTGATCCGCACAGACATATCTCCACTCGGTTTTACACATGAGGGAGATTAGGGTGAGTGTCTCATGTAATTTATATGCAACCTGTGCTATTATGTGAGATTTGGACTTTACTCGTAGGTGGGTTATAACTATCTTTATGAAACATGTGATGTGATTGGTGCTCTGTGCTACCTATGAATATGTATATATGCTAATGAGTAGCAGGGGCGTAGCAATAGGGGGTGCAGAGGTAGCGACCGCATCGGGGCCCTTGGGCCAGAGGGGCCCCGAAGGGCCCTCCCTCAACTACAGTATTAGCTCTCTATTAGTCCTGTGCTCATCATTATCACTTCTATAGATACTTTGAATGGTGGTAATCACTAACAAACTGCTCCCCATCCCCTTCTTGTACCTCTGACACTGTGGTTGTCCTTGGCAGGTTTTGGTGCGCAGTGGCAATTGTTATGTATAGAGTGCTTGGGGGGCCCCATTGTAAAACTTGCATCAGGGCCCACCGCACCTTAGCTACGCCACTGATGAGTAGTCTTCTATGTGGTCCTCTTGTGGACCTTATAGATTTGCGATGAGTAGTTTGTGGTTATTGTGGGCCTGCCATGATTTGAGAAAGGACTGAGAGCGGCCCGAAATGCCTGTGCGTCATCGTAGGCATACCCACATGTGGATTTTAATCTGATGTAACATTTTACTTGAAGATCATTAAATAAAAACCTATTTTAGATGGTGCTAATCTGATGGAGTTAATGGACTGGTAACTTGTGACTCCAAAGGTGATTCAAGCACATCGACCGACCATTGGTGCTGTTGCAATTACGTTTATGAACCTACGTTCTCCTGTGTCCGTGCCTCGGGTGACTGTTGGGCCTATGTGGCACGTGGGCTGGCTTCGGGCAGTGGTTGTGTACGGGTTAAGGGTAGGCACGGCTGTGCTCGCATGCATGGGGAGTTGCGGCGATATACCTGTGCACGTGCTTTGCAGTGTGGGGCGTGGCCTACGGCCGCGAGGTCGTGCACGTGGCATGTTGCCCAGAGCCTGTTATTAAACGGGCAGAATTTTTTTTCTACTAGTGCATTATACATCAATTTTTTTCCCTTTCACAAAGGCTGGTTCTAAACGTTTTGCCGCCTGAGAAAACTTATAAGGATGCCGCTTCCCCCCCCCCCCCCCCCCCCAGATAGGTAGTATAATTGCCCCCAGTATAGGTAGCCTGGAGGGGGTAGCAGTCAGGAAGGGGGCAGTGAGCACAGCGGAGGGAAGGGGGGTCAGAACCCACTCCCTCACCTGGATCCCCCTCCAGCTATTAGAGCAGTATACGTATCAGGCAGCTGGCGGGGTAAGGATGACTCACCTCCTTACGTTCCAGCACTGCATTCCACTGCTTGTCACTTCCTGCAATGCCGCCCACTGTACATCTGCAAGTACAGTGGGCAGCATTGCAGGAAGTGACAAGTGATGGAATGTAGCGCTGGAACGTAAGGAGGTGAGTCATCGATTCCCCGCCCTCTGCCTGACACTGCTTTAATAGCTGGAGGGGGAGCGCAGACCGGGGGGATTCAGGTGAGGAAGGGGGGTTCTGACCCCCCACCCCTCTGCTCCCCCTTCCTGGCTTCTACTCCTTACAGCTCGGTGAGTAGTTTGTCCCTAATTTGGCCCTAGAATGCGATACGTACACTACACAATCCAAGGATTTACTATACCAGCTGTAAGAAAAGCAGAGCTATTTTTTTTTTACAGATTATTATGTCAAGAAAAAGTGTGGAAATTGCGGGTGATGAGCTGATGTGTCATGAAGTACCTGTTTCTGCCGAAGACATCTCCAATTCAAATCCATCAGCTCGTTATCCAAACGCTGAGAGACAATCACCCATCATACTCAGCTGGGAAGAAGCGGTTGCCAATGTTCAGCACGGGAATCTTGAAACAGAAGATGCAGCAAGATCTACGAGGACTTCAACAGTGTCAATTTCTGAAATTCTAATTGATGTTTATTATGGTGTGATTTTGACAGGTTGGTAAATCTCAGCGAATGCAGTAGCTGAAACATTGGAGATATCCAGGGAAAGCATTGGGTATATAATTCACAAGCTCATGAATATGCAGAAGCTCATCACTGCCTATTATTACTTGGCAAGCTCAGGCCTGGACATTTCACTTGCCAAATACAAACTACACAACACAACCTGCGCTCACACAATTCAACAATTTCATACCTGATCGGAGTTACTGGGGTGTGTGACTAAGGATGCTCTGAAATTCTGATTTCCGATTCTAACGCAATCCCACTTTCCAATAAGTGTCTTCCAATCGAAATGTACTATTTCTGCAGAATGTTATTTTTTTGTTATTTTTGTGAATAAACTTATTTCATTGCAAAAATTAAAAACAATTTTTTGAGGAATCTGCATTTTTTTTTTGCAGATGTACGCTATTATTTGGAATCTCCATTTCCGATGCGGTAAACGTCTGAATTCTATGATTGGCCTAATACTTCTGGGTCTTCTAATTGGCCTAAAAAATCTGCAGTAATCTGATTTCGGCGGGGAGGGGGGACAGTCCCCCCCTTCCTCACCTCGGGCTCTCCCCTCTGTGCTCCCCTCCAGCATCTATCTCTGGCAGCGGGCAGGCAGGACACATACCTCCATCCACCGCGGAGGTCTCCAATCTCTAAGTGCTTAACGCTACCTCCTGTTTAAACAGGAAGTAGCATCAGACACTTAGAGGAACCTCCAGCGGTGGAACGCAGGAGGGTATGTGTTCCTGCCCGCTGCTTGCTGCCACTGATAGATGCTGGAGGGGAGCGCCAAGGTGAGGGAGGGGGGACCCTCCCCGCCAATGGTTCTGCGGTACAGTACTGATTCTCTGATTGGTCCAATGCTTCCAAGTTATCTGACTCGCCCGAAGTCTCTAAGGGCTTGTTTCCACTGTTGCGACGCGATTTCGGCCGCATTCCGACGCTTGTAAAAACGCATGCGGATGCGTTTCCACATGCGTTTTTACCCGCGATTTCGCCTGCGATTTCGCATGGCAGGGTGCCATGCGAAATTAACCATGACACTGCCAGGGCTAAATAAAATTGAAAAAGGTGCGAAATCGCACGCGAAATCGCGGGTAAAAACGCATGTAACAAACGCATGCGTTTTTACTATTAAATACATTAGCGGCGATTCGCACGGATTCCCGACGCAGGCGAAATCGTTGGCTCTTTTGTGCGTTTTTTTCACGCTGAAAAAAACGCACCTCAACAACGCTACAGTGGAAACAGGCCCATCCACTTGCATTACATGTGCGGATCTGCATGCGTTGGACGCATGCAGATTCGCGATAGTGGAAACGAGCCCTAAGTCTAAGTAATGTGATATTAAAACGGAATTCCGATTTCCGCTGCGGAAAGCCAATTTCCAATCAGAAACATGAAAATTGGAATTTTGCGGGATTCTGAATAAGCTAAGCTCTAGGTGTGACTTTGTTATATTAGCATACCAATTATCCCTCCAAACTATACAATGTTCTAGCTTTCTGCTGCCTCTGCATAAAAATAGGGATTGTCTGCAAACTTTTGCTTATTTTTTGACCTATAAGCCTTGTTCCAATGTATGACTTGTAGCCGTGTATAAACTGGGGTGATGGGAGCTGCTTTATTTCGTGCTGGCATGTATTGACTCTTATAATGATCCAGTATTGCTAATAACACTTACCGCTATGGCCGATGCTTACATAGGGTCAAAACTTAGCAATTGCCCAGGGCCCCAACTCACTTAGGGACCCCACAAATAAGGATTGTAGAAGTAATACGTTTGTTATTGGTACAGTATGAAACTGTAAGGGCCCCACATTCATTTATTTCCCCAAGTACTATGTAGAAAAACAGAGGCGCCAAAGGGATAAAACCAAATGATAAAAGGGTTAAAGGAACACTGTAGGGGGGTCGGGGGAAAATGAGTTGAACTTACCCGGGGCTTCTAACGGTTCCCCTCAGACATCCTGTGCCTGTGCAGCAACTCACCGATGCTCCGGCGCCGCGCCCAGTTAACTTCTGGAATTTCAGACTTTAAAGTCAGAAAACCACTGCGCCTGCATTGCCATGTCCTCGCTCCCACTGATGTCACCAGGAGTGTATAGCACAAGCCCAGTATGGTCTGTGTCTGCGCAGTACGCTCCTGGTGACATCAGCGGGAGCGAGGACACGGCAACGCAGGCGCAGTGGTTTTCAGACTTTAACCACTTTACCCCCACGCGTACGGATTTCTCCGCCCCTTTTTCCCCTCCTAAAAAACCAGGGACGGAGAAATCCGTACCTTCCGCGCTACCGCCGCTGTCCGCGCTCCCGCCGCTCGTGCGCGCGCACCCGCTGCTCGTGCACGCCGCCGCCCGCTCGCCCGGAGATCAATGAACGGGAAAATCCATTCCCGTTCGCTGATCTAAGCCCCCGCAATGATCTGCTGCTTCTTTCAGAAACAGCAAGATCATTGTGAGTCTCCCAGCCTCCTACTGCTTCCTGTAAGCGTCCTTCCGGACGCTTACAGGTCGCATGTAAACAAACACTCTGTGGCCATCTTGTGGCCAAATAGTAAACTACACCCTAAAAGCATTTTACATATACAAACATTACATTTACACAATAAATTAACTCATTACCTCCCACACTCCCCAATTTTTATTTTTTTTTTGTAATTAAAAAAAAAAAAAATACAATAAAAAAAAAACATAAATAGTTACCTTAGGGACTGAACTTTTTAAATATTTATGTCAAGAGGGTATAACACTGTTACTTTATAAACTGCGGGCTTGTAATTAGGGATGGATGCAAAACTGAAAAAAATGCACCTTTATTTCCAAATAAAATATTGTCGCCAAACATTGTGATAGGGACATAATTTAAATGGTTTTATAACCGGGACAAATGGGTTAATACATTTCATGGGTTTTAATTACAGTAGCATGCTTTATTTAAAAACTATAATGGCCGAAAACTGAAAAATAATAATTTTTTCCCACATTTTTTCCTATTTCCCCATTAAAACACATTTAGAATAAAATAATTCTTGGCATAATGTCCCACCTAAAGAAAGCCTAATTGGTGGTGAAAAAAACAAGATATAGTTCATTTCATTGGGATAAGTAATAATAAAGTTATAGACGAATGAATGGAAGGAGCGCTGAAAGGTGAAAATTGCTCTGGTGGTCAGGGGGTAAAACCCCTCAGTGGTGAAGTGGTTAAAGTCTGAAATTCCAGAAGTGAACTGGAGGCGGGGCCGGAGCATCGGGGAGTGGCTGCGCGGGCACAGGATGTATGCAGGAGACCATTAGAAGCCCCGGGTAAGTTCAACTCATTTTCCCCCGACCCCCCTACAGTATTCCTGTAGGGAATCCTAAATGCTTAGGAGGCAGTGGTGGACTTACCTCCCACAAGCAGACACTGAAACTGTCTATTCAAATTGAAATAGATTGGCGCCTCTGTTTTTCTACATAGCACTTACTATCCACCCTTGGTGGAGGAGGATACCCCCATTTTCCTATCTACAGAGGGCAACTTCTTATTCCTGAGTGGGGACAGGATAATCTCCTCACCTGCAGTGGTTGCCTTGGAGGTAACCCTTTTTTGTGAGTATACTTTGGTTCTCTTTCATTTACCCATTTGCTACAGTACATACTACACTATATTGAGCTCTCGGTTTCCCTTTTCTGTATTTTTTTCCCAAGGCCCATTTTACCTAACACCATCCCTCTCTTACGCCCCCCCCCCCCCCCCATTTATGTGTTATTGAAAACAATAGACTCTCTTCTTTAATAAAGTTAAAGTGAACCTCCGGACTAAAAACCGACTCAGCAGCACTGAAAAGGCCTGGTGTTTCTTTAACAGTTTCACCGCATCAGAACTTTGTTTTTCTTATAGAAGTCTCATTTTTAGCTGCATTTTTAGCTAAGCTCCGCCCCGTCAAAGAAAACTGCCCAGGCTTTTTCCCCCTGATGCTGTGCAAAGCATAATGGGATTTCCTATGTTGTTATTCACATTGCCTAGCAACTGGGAGGGGTGATCAGCACACAGGACAGTTGGAACTGTGTCTCATGCTCCCTGTCACCTTCTTTCAACCAAAAAGATGGCTGCCCTTATGAAATCACAAACCTTTGCCTGTTCTTTTAAAACAGGGTAGGTAAGAGATTGTATTACCTATCTATTTTAATTAACATAACTAATGTAACTTAATGACAGTATGTTTGTTTAGGCTGAAGTTCCTCTTTAAAGGGAACCTAAACTGAGAAGGTTATGGATTTTTCCTTTTAAAATAATACCAGTTGCCTGACTCTCCTGCTGTTCCTATGTCTCTAATACTTTCAGCCACAGCCCCTGAACGAGCATGCAGATCAGGTGCTCTGACTGAAGTCAGACTGGATTAGCTGCATGCTTGTTTCAGGTCTATAATTCAGCCACTACTGCAGTCAGAGATCAGCAGGACTGCCAGGCAACTGGTATTGTTAAAAAGGAAACATTCATATCCCTCTCAGTTTAGGTTCCCTTTAAGCACTCACAGACAGTGCTTTGGCTTCTTCCTCTTCTTGTTTCTCATGATCGATGACACGCGAAGCACAGCAGAAACGTTTTTTTTTCTTACTCAAAATATTGATGTGAATTAGTAACCCTGATACTTGTTCCATAGAATCACAGTAAATTTTAATTTGCTGTCAGGTTCTCTTTGATGGACTGTCCTGAAAACACATGCAGCCTGCAGGAGTCACTTCTATAAATCGCATGTTATCATGTCTAGCCGCCATGAAAGGTGTTATTATCTACAGAACAGCGGAAACGCTCTAATGATGTAATAGGGGGTTTGCGTTCTGTGATCCCGGTACAAAGTGACATCAGCGTATGACAGGATGTGCGCGCCTCAACCTGGCGATATGTCTTTCTGAAAGCCAGCACTTATAGAGAAGATGCTACGGCAAGAATGGAATTACATTATCATCTCATCTATATTATCTGTGCATGACAATATGCCTCCCATATCAATATCCCTGGAATTATTTGTGGTGGTTCAGTTTCCATAGATACAGCATGGAGGCTCTTGAAGGAGACCCAGCAGAGTAAACAAGGCAATAATAAGAGGATAATAAGGGAAAAAAACAACAGGTATGAAGAAGGTCTCGTACGCAAGCAAGTACGGAATGTTTTAATTAACGATTATCATGCTGGCCTCGGACATTTTGGAAGCACCTAATAAACGATTAAATCCCTTCCCAGTCTTTGCAAAATTGATCATTAGCAAAGTAGCGTGAATGTTCTTTTATTAGCTTCACAGATATTTCCAGCCTGATGTTTTCTTATCTGCAGATGGGTGAAGTTAAAGTAAATCTGAAGTGCGAATTAATTCAGTTATTATACATACTGTATATACTCGCATATAAGCCTAATTTTTCAGCACAAAAAATGTGCTGAAAAGTTACCCCCTTGGCTTATATGCGAATCAGTGCAGCAGAACAGTTGGTGGAGCAGGTTTTGTTACGGGCAGGTTTTGTTACTGGCTCCCTGCTGTGTCCGTGCCCCCCATTCCCTGCAACATGGTGTGCATAGTGCGCTGCTCAGGACTACCTGTGTGCCTTGGCTTGTAGAGCCGAGCGTGCAAGCAATGTGTCAGCGGTGCAATGATCGGGGATTCTTCCTGTGTGGCAAATGCTGTGTCTCATATCTATGATGCCATCTAGTGGGGCCTTGAGACACAGCTGTATCATCCTTGGGGCACATCTGGCTATGGGGATGGAGGCTGACTTGTACTGGGGGCACATCTAGCTACTGTGAAGGGGGCTTATATGCAAGTCAATCACTTTTTCCTGGATTTTGAGAGAAAAGTTGGTACCTCGGCTTATATACGAGTCGGCTTACATGCGAGTATATACGGTACCTTTGTCAGGTGGGATCACGTACTGGCAAGGCTGTTACCTTTGATGTAGGGCTTAAGCCTTTGAACAGGGTTTGAGTCCCGGCTCAAGCCAGAATGTAAAATAGTGAAGGGTTTTTAGGTAAGGTCCCATAATGATTATGGTTGCCCAGTTTGAGCCTGCCATGAGAAAAGCACAATATAAATATTCTGTGTCTTGTCTATGTAGCACAGGGGTGTCAAACCCAAATACAAAGTGGACAAAATTGTACACTTTGACCAAGTTGCGGGCCAACCTCAATCTCTACTGGCCACCTTTCTCCCTTATAAATTACCCAGCTTCCTAATGCCCCCCTCCAACTCCTACACGGTTCCCTGGTGTTTAATGGTCCTCCCTCCCCTATACAGTTCCCTGGTGTCAAGAGACCCCCACCCTCCCCTATACAGTTCCCTAGTGTTTAGGGCTGTCCCCCTACCTCCCCATATGGCTTCCTTGGTGTTCTAGGGCTTCACCTCCAATATAGCTTCCCTGGTGGTCTACAGTGGGCCAAACATAATGCAAAGTGAGGAAACCACTTGAGAACCAAATTTAATGGCTCTGAGGGCCAGATTTGGCCTACGGGCCGGAGTTTGACATGTATGATGTAGCTGGGAGGCGTTGGAGACCATAGAATCGGTCCATCCTGTTAAGCTTTTTTTGTTTTTTTTTGTTTTACAGATCGTTATCAGAACCAAAAAATTAGGACATTCCTAGGTGATGTGCTCACGTGTCAAGAGGTTCCTGTTTAAAAGAATACCCAAACAGCTCAGGGTGCCCAAACACTACTGGAAAAATATAGGGGACTGAAAAGACCTCCTACTACTAAAAAGCAATGCTCAGTGTAGTTTGCCTTCTTAAAACAGAAGGTATTTGCGATAATTTATCACTGTGGTCTCCCACAATGCACCACTGCTGAATATGCAAATTATCTCTTTATGCCTCTGAAGCCAGGCTTACATCCAGAACCGCTAGTGTATAGCAAGTCCATAGCTTATAAAATTTACAGAGCCACATCAACCCAACATGCAGACAGTCTGTTTCAGTTCCTGTTTCTGTCAAAGAAATCTCCAAATCAAATCCAATGAGCACATTACCCAAATTTTGAGTAACAAATACCCATCAGACTCAACTGAGAAGAAGTGGTTGCCAACTTGTCAATTTTCAACATGTAAATCTTGAAACTCAAGACACAGCAAGATCTGGAAGGGCTTTAACAGTATCATGTTCTGAAATTCTTCATGATGTTTATGATTTCAGTTTGGCAGGTTGGTAAATCTCTGCAAGAACAGTTGTTGAGACCCCAGAGCTATCCAGGGTAGGCATTGGGTTTATTATTCACGAACCAATGAATATGCAGAAGCTGTTAGTGAGTGTTGAAATATTTGAATAGTGTTGAGAAATAAAGTCAGGTTTAAGCAATCCCTCATCATAGCCTATTACTGGGCTAATTTAAGGCTTAACCGTTTCACTTGCTAAGTACAAACTACGTAAAATAGTCCGTATTCTCTCAATTCAACAATCTCATACTCAATAGGAGGTGCTGGGGGTGTGTGACCTTGTTATGTTACAAGCATACTAAAGTATCTCTCCACACTCCACTAGCTTTTAGCTGCTTCTGCATGAAATCAGGGACACCATACAGTGGTCCCAGTCCTCGGTCCGTCCTGGCGTTTCTGCGGTGTCCCTGGTGGAGACCACTTGTTCTTCTAGGTCTTCAGCAGTGCTTGTGCAGCCTTTGGAACTACTCGCCTCTATGAGTACTTCTGAAGAGGAGCACATCCTTACTTTACATACATAAACTCAGACCCCCAAATGCATGGTATGGATGCTCTCGTATTTGGATCTACTTCGGGACACAAGCACTTCCGAAGGCTGCCCCAATCTGGTTGAATAGGTTCCACCAGGGATGGCGGGGGAATGATTGGACAGAGCCTTTCTTCTACATCGGCATGTATAAAAATTGAATTTTATTTTTTACTTCAGATTCCTCTTTCTCTCTCGCTTGTTTTCTCCCTCCTTGGCCATGCCCACACGGAAACTCCTGTTCCTTTTTACCTTGCCTCAGTTAGGAGATTACTTTCCCCTTCAGTCTGGACACACGTACCTGTCCGAAAAACACAGACCCCACTTCGATATAAGAATCTCCCCCAAATTGGAATCTCTTGCTCACACTCCTCTCCTTCACAGAACTGCAAAACAGTGGTTGGCTGGGTCCGGGTTAAGGGGTGGAGACAGTCAGTTGACAGTCTCTGTCCTGCTACTTGCCCCACCTACTACTTCATAAGACAGCCATCCCACAGGTTTTATTACCTCCTGGTTCTGCACACTCAGACACCTTATGAGTCATGACTAAGGGAACTTTTATTTGTTATTGAACAGTTTATAATCAAGATTCTGTCATCTCTCTGTTTTCCTTTATATTTGTTTTGTTTTTTTATGATTAAACGGGCACTATGGCGGAACATTGTAAAATTTAAAATATGTGCAAACATAAACAAATACAGTAAGAAGTATGTTTTTCCAGAGTAAAATGAGCCATAAATTACTTTTCCTCTATGTTGCTGTCACTTACAGTAGGTAGTAGAAATCTGACAGAAGTGACAGATTTTGGACTAGTCCATCTCTTCATGGGGAATTCTCAGGGATTTATTTATTTTCAAAAGCACTTAGTGAATGGCAGTTGCTCTGTCCAACTGCCAAAAAACTGTAGCGAGCAGGGAAGCTAGCTAGCATCATTGTTTAAATGCTTTTTAGGGAATATCTTTATAGAGAAAAAAAAGCCTTGCTGAGAACCCCTTATGAAGAGATGGACGAGTCCAAAACCTGTCGCTTCTGTCAGATTTCTACTACCTACTCTAGGTGACAGCAACATAGGAAAAAAGTAATTCGTGGCTCATTTTTCTCTGGAAAAAACGTACTTCTTATTTGTCTGTTTGCACATATTTTAAATTTTACAATTTTTCGCCATAGTGCCCCTTTAAGTTAACAACTTATTGTATGAACCCTTTTGCAGCCATTTGTACCATTGCTGTTTGTTGGTAACTTATCAGCACTTATAATAGTTTTATGCTTGTTTTAAAGTGTTTGATTTGAAAATCAATAATAACGATTGAAATGAAAACAGATTCACTCTGGGCTTGATTCACTAACCGGCGCTAAGCCCTTTTTGGCCGCTAGTGTGCGCAAACCTACTTTGCACGTGGCACCATGCACTACGCGCACAGCACGGGTGCACCGATATTAGTGCGTGGTGCGACAATAACGTTGCACCCGCTGGCCCTTAAAATTCGCACCCAATGCGACGAAAATGATGCATCGGGTGCCCCCGAAGTGGCGCATCATAGCACTACTTAACGGGCACCTGATGCGTCATTTTCGTTGAATCGGGTGCGACTTTTAAGGGCCAGCAATGTGCACTATTATCCGCGTTGCGCGTGCAGTGAGCGGGATTATTTCAACTGTGTGCAGGGCCGGTTTAAGCAACAATGGGGCCCCAGGGCACAATAAACCTGGGGGGCCCCCCCAACAGATACCCCGGAGCAAAAATTGGCATTAAGGGACCTTTTTTGCAGCTGGTATAGTCAGGGTTTGAAGCCCCAATCGGTCAGAGCGCCACATTCTGGCTACCCCAGCCTGCATGGGGGACAAGGGGTTAAAAAGTTTCAGGAGGGGGGACCCCACATAATTAAAAAAAAAAAAAAATTACCACACTCTAAACATAAAAAAAAATTGGGAAAATAGGAAAGAAAATGCCAGGGATCTTCATACAGCCATATTGCGGCTGTATAGCGATCCCTGGCCTAAGCGCTGCGGCTGCGTATGGACCCCCTGGAAACCCTGTCAGGAAATGTATTGCTCTTTCTTTTGATACATGTAAAATTACACTACCGTTAGGTAGTAAAAGTGACATTTACCGTTTATACTTTTTTCCTTCAAAACTTTAAAATCGATTTTCTCAAAAACTATAAGGTGTTTTTGAAAAATAGTTTTTTCCTCTTATTCCCAATGATCTCCTTAACATATCCTGCAAATTTAGGTTTTCTAGAATTTAAGGTAGATTTGCTATTAACCATTAAAGTCAGCTGGTTTTTAAATGTGTATTTTTTTTTTCCTTTGAAACTGTAAAATCGATTTTCTCAAAAACGATAAGGTCGATTTGAAATTTTTTTTTCCTCTTGTAGCCACTGGGGGCCTCTACAAGCTCTGGGGCCCTGGGGCAGCTGCCTCCTTTTCCTCTATGGTAGCACCGGCCCTGACTGTGTGGGTGCAAGCCACCTAACGCCGTGGTTTGCGCACACTAACACTTAGGGCACACTAACCGGCTTAGCGCCAGTTAGTGAATCAAGCCCTCAGTGTTCTTCAGATACAATCATTTCAGCTTGGCCGGATTTCTACAAAGGTCATTTTAGACCCAGCCTATGGCAACTGCTGCCTGAGGACACAGCTGGACATAGAAGAGGGGGCTGCTATGCAGTGCCGCAGCTAGAAATTATGGGACCCCATAGCAAGATTTTCATAGAGCCATCATATCTAGGCACACCTGGCCCCACCCTATGAATATGAGTTGATTGGGCAATGTACTGTACATTCTTATGCAATGCACACTGTGTATAGACACAGTGCACTGAGGGCACTGAGACAAAGTCAGAGCGTGGAGCAACAAAGCAAAGTTAATAGTGTTAAGTACCATCTGGGCCCCCTCTTCTCCAGGGCACCATAGCATTTGCTATGGCTGCTATTGCTATTGCTACGCCCCTGCTGCCATGTATGTAAGATCAGGCTATAAATGGAATATTAAAGTGGACCCAAATTAAAAATACAAGATTTCAGAAATAAAATCTATTTTCTAAATTATAATAATAAATAGCAGCCTTTTTTCAGCTGCATGATGACAAATATAAAATGTTTTACATTTATTGGAGGAACCCCTCCCTTCCTTTCATATTGCCGGGACAGAATCCAGCAAACTGTGGAGTAGGTGGTGTCTGGCAAAGGAGGAATTGCTAATGGCTGCCACCTGTATAACCCTAGTTATGAAAAGAGAAGGGTGAAAAGCATGCACTGAAATGCTCATAGGCTTGATGGAGTGTTTATTTGTCTTTGTATGTGTCAGAGTGGTGCAACTAAATATTTTGAATTAAAAAAATGTTTGGTTTGGGTCCGCTTTAAGGCTGAAAATGAGATGCAACACATGGAATAGAGGAGATGCTGTCCAGGGGAGCTGAAAAAGGATGAGAGGGGCTGCTGTATATAGATGTTGCTACTGTGGCTACTACCCTTTATGTAGAGAGAGCACTAACAAAACAATAGCCCCTGCAACCATCGTGATCATGGGGGCCCATTGTCCACCCTCTCTCCCACCTTGCAGGACAGCACAGGGAGCAGTGTAATATGTACCTGCTCCAGCGCTGCGTTGTGTCTCTTATTCCCTTATGCTGCCAACCTCCAGCTACGGATACATGTCACATGATCAGAAGCTGGCAGGATGGCAGCATAGAGTGTGAAGCTGCAGGGAGGAAGTGGAGACACCATGGAGACGGGGCAGGTAAATATTACATTGCTCCCTGTGCTGTGGGTTAAAACAGGCCGCAACTGGCCAAACGATCTTCAGACGTGTGTGCCTCCTGGGCGTGGCTTGAGGGGGGCTAGGAAGCCCATGAAAATTAGGCTTGGAGGCCCAGAGGTTTCACAATATGCCCCCGGAAGGAGGGTTGCACATGGTGGGGCACAAGAAAGTTGGCATGGGGAGAAGAAGTTATAAATCTGACCTTGCATTTCAGATGAAAGAGATTGATTGCCGTACCTTATTATCCTAACTGTAGCCAGCATAACATGTCACTCATTGCTCAAATACAAATAATGCAGATACTGCATATAGATACAATAATACAGATCACAGGTATAGCAATGGCAAAACAGAGATACACAGAAATCGTTCAGAGACAAGACAGCGACGGTACAAACATAATAAAAGCACAGGAACATTGGAGAACATACAGGCATAGTACAGAGAGGAGATATACACATGTAGAGCCCATACACCGAGACAATACAGACATAATACAAAAGAAAGGTACAAGGATAACATAGGACGGTCAGACACAATACAGACATAATACAAAAGAAAGCTACTTGGAGATAACATAGGATGGACACAATACAGACATAATACTAAAGAATGGAACAAGAGATAATACTGAGTAGATATAATACAAAGCAGAGAAATACAGAGATGACCACAGACAGTATAGAGCTTAAATAATAGTGTTGGTTTTCAGATCCTGTTTATAATGGAATTTATAATGCATTGTGTGTTCATTCAGTTTGGTCAGAATCTGGTAATGGAAATGTTTGAAGGAAAATGTGTCGAGCACAGCGGGCCATACCAACATGCTATAGGCCACCCATCGGCATCCAGGGACCAGCAGCAGGGGGTTCTGGAAACCATGTTGGTGGTTGCAGGTGTGCTATTGGACATCTTGATCCTCTGGTATATGGCTCCACACAGGATCTAAATTAGCATAAATGTCACATCTAGCATCCATTTCATTGTGCTCCGCTCAGGGCGGGGGAGATAAACAAGGAGGGGAGCTGATTTCTGATGCTGTAAGGGACTTATTGCGGTACTTGTTGGATATTATACATTTGCAAGCAGGGTTTGTGTCATGCAGGAACCACAGTGTTGAGGTATAGCTGTGTAACCACACATCATCATCATTGCTTTGTGCTTTCAGTGCAACTTCTCATACTAGATTATGTGCAAGTGCAGCATATGGCATCAAGCATTAACCAGCACTGCTACTAGTCTGCACATTATAGCCCTAACTATTTTTAACCATTTGTTATCATTACCTTCTGCTGTCAGTCGGGCTTATTGTGGTATGTCTGCAATATTAAATAACAAGAGAAATGATAATAAGATGATCATCCCTCCAATCAATATAGCAATAGAGATAGCAAGAAAAACCAGAAAATAACATGGATTTTTAACAATGTTGTCATATTTGTTTATTACTCAATGACTGTAATTAAAAGTTACGTTTCATAAATTCTGTATTATTATTTTTTTTTTGCTATCTCTATTGCCACGTTTGCAATATAATGTAACTTTGTCTTAGGCTCAGGGCCGGATTTACCATAAGGCACTGTAGGCACATGCCTACAGGTGCCTGATCATGGAGGGGCGGCTCACTCCCCTCCCCTAGCGCCTGCCTCCTTCCCTATACTAACTCATGAGCAGAGTGTAAATGAGACGAGACAAGACAAGACAAATAACATTTATATTGCGCTTTTCTCCTGGCGGACTCAAAGTGCCAGAGCTGCAGCCACTAGGACGTGCTCTATAGGCAGTAGCAGCGTTAGGGAGACTTGCCTAAGGTCTCGTACTGGATAGGTGCTGGCTTACTGAACAGGCAGAGACGAGATTCGAACCCTGGTCTCCTGTGTCAGAGGCAGAGCCCTTAACCATTACACCTTCCAGCCACTGCTGGATGAGAATTTAGTCACCTGGCTCTCAGCATTCCACTGATGAGATCTTCCTTCAGTTGGGGGCACCACTAGCTACTTAAAGGGACTCCGAGCAGTGCAGAAACTATGGAAAGATGCACATCATTTTAAAGCTCTCTTTCTCCTCTTTCCAATGATATATAAACCGCCACCCTACGCCTTTTAGTTTTCGCTATTTTCGCGATTGAAATTGCCGCGGCCGCGATTTCGATCGTGAAAATAGAGAAAACTAAAAGGTGTAGGGCAACGATTTAGGTGTCGTCAGAAAGAGGAGAAAGAGAGCTTTAAAATGATATCCATCAAGCCATAGTTATATTGTATTACACAGGGCGACTTTTTGTCAAAGTCAGCAGCTGCATTCAGCAGAATGGAGCTGCTGACACTGGGGAAAGTGTCGTCCTGTGTAATACAATATAACTATGGCTTGATGGATATCATTTTAAAGCTCTCTTTCTCCTCTTTCTGACGACACCTAAATCGTTGCCCTACACCTTTTAGTTTTCTCTATTTTTGCGATCGAAATCGCGGTCGCGGCAATTTCAATCACGAAAATAGCGAAAACTAAAAGACGTAGGGTGGTGGTTTATATATCATTGGAAAGAGGAGAAAGAGAGCTTTAAAATGATATGCAACTTTCCATAGTTTCTGCACTGCTCGGAGTCCCTTTAATACTGTGGGTTCTTCTGGCTACCTAATGCTAAGGTACACCTGTAGCTACCTATGACAGGTAAGGGAGAAGTGACTGCCAGCCAGCACACTTGCCGTGCAGTTCAGCTGGGCTTTGTGGTTCCTGGTAAGCGAAGTTTAGGGTGCCAGGACATCTGTGCCTATAGGCTCCTGTGATGTAAATTCAGGCCTGCTTAGACTTATCGAACAAAAATTGTTTTTTCACTTTCATATGATTTTAGTGCCATGGCTTGTCCAGTTATACTAAGGTCTATAATTATGTACTGTCTCACAAGCCAGAATATTGTTTTGTAAAAATAAATGAATAAATAAATTGGTACAGGAGCACTGCCAATTTTTTGCTGTTCTTTAGAAAATGTGTAGACCATGTGTGGCTAGTGCCCCAGGTTTACACTATGTTTTCATTGTAAGTTAGTGGTTAGGTCTGTTCCGTGAGGGCACGTCATCGTCGTGGAAGAGTCTAGAACTGAACAATCGTCAAACAAACTGTTTTTGGAAGCCAACATCCTCCATTTCCTGCATCTGTTTTGAATGCGAGCTGTGTAATCTGCCCGTGTTTTGGGCTCTGCACATCTATCCAGCCGGTCAACTGGGTGCAGCCTGCATTTGGAAATGCTGCCAATTTCTCCTGTTGTACAAAAATAAATTGGTACAGTTTTTTATTTTGTGTTTGCATATGTTAAGTTACTAAATCCATCAAGTTCTAAAAGGCCCAAATCTCTAATTTACTTGGTGTCTCACTCCCAAGTTAGTGTTACCTTTATTGCCTTTTAATATTAGTGAAAAAGAGTATGGATGAAACTCCAAAAATCAGAATATTGTGCAAAAATCAGGGATGGCCGTAGTCAGCCAACTTCGCAACGCTGGAACTACACATAGTTTTACGCAATTACGCTTCGGCAAACTACGGCTTCGCCATCAAATATTTGCTTCGTATGCATTTTGTGGACTATGCGTTAAAATACGCAATTACACGTAGTGCGAAGCGCAGTGTATGCAGATGCTTATGCTCGTATGCAGAAAATGTTACGCATTAATTCCTTTATAAATGCTTAAACCGGAAACTCTTCTATGCGTACATTCCCCTTTCCTATGCATAAATTTGTAAGCATACAATCGCACGCGGAAAATTAGCCGCGAGTAACGCATTCGTAGTTCACTACGCAATGCACATGTTAACTACGCATAGTGGGCATAACTTACGCGTAGCGGTACTTCGCTACGCCTAAATTCATAAGCGTAGTTTTGAAACTTCACCTTTGAACTACGATGCGTAGATGCGAACTACGATACATAAATTCGCACTGGCGTAGTTTCTGCTCCTCCCTGGCAAAAATCCATTTATTTCAGTAATTAAACTTAAAAGGTGAAACTAATATATGAAATAGGAATCCTTTGCAGGTGTTTTGGATTAAAAGCTGATTATAGTCTGACACTTTGAGCCTAGAGTACTGAATATGTTCACAATACTGTAATGGTCTGAGATTTTGACAAATAAAGACTTGAAATATCTCGCTTTGCATGTAATGATAATGAGTTCATTTCATACATTAGTTTCACCATTTAAGTTGAACTACTCAAATAAATGGACTTTACACGATATTCTAATTTTTCGAGTTTTACCTTTATATATGTTACCGGAATAGTACGAAATGCCAGCACTCTGTAGAATACCTCAATTATTTCATTGAAAGTAGGAAATGCTTTGTATTTTGAACTTTGCCAAGGCATTTTACAGAATGTCTAAAGGCAAGCCAGGCAAAGTACATAATGACACAAGACGATTAGGACCAATTTAACCCATTGAAATATCTCTTTTGGAGTTGAGTTGACCTTTGAGGTTCTGCAGTATGTTATTGTATATAAAGGGCTTGGTGGAAACGGTCGCACCATGTGTCCTCCTTCACTTCTTTGTTGTTCTGTCCCCGCACAGAAAGCTTTTTCTCTTCCTGTGTATTTTTAGATGTGTCTTCCAGCAGAACATGCATTCAGGTTAGTGTCGGTAGCAATAGGTTTGTGCCTGGAGATACAGGAGTCCCGGTGAGACAAACCTTCACTGGGGATCAGAACAAACTGCTGGATCTGCGCAACCAGGAGAGGAGGCCCTGACGTAGGAGGGAGAGGAAGAAAAGAGAGGAACATTTCACCAAAGCTCGGAGAATCTCTGAACATTATCTCAGCGTGAGATATTTACTTAATATCTCGAAGCTCCAAGCTGAAAGAAAGTCACGAAAAATGGATTTCAGAGACATTTCCGATTCACTAAACAGAAGATTAGCATGGAAAATACTATTCAGGGCAGGGTTGGTGCCTCCATAGGGTCAAACTGGGCATCACCCAAGATGGCAGCAGGGCCCCACAGATCTCCCTCCAACTTTATTGTGGTGGTGGTGGTGGGTTGTGAAACATTTTCGTCAGCAGAGCCGGGACAAGGTCCTCCAGCACCCAAGGCGGCCGAGACCCCAAAGTGCGCCCCTCCATCCCTCCCACCATAGCCGTCACACACTGGTTGCTATTAGACTAAGAGGTGCCCCAGGGCCCCCAACACCTTAATCTCTAGTTATCTGGCTTGCGGTCACTGCCATGTATCTCCTTTTCTTATTTCTCTCTGCTTCACACACAATAGAGGAATGATAGCTGTGTGAGTTGTGCTCCCCGAGGCTGGAGCCTCTCTCGCCTCTACCTCGGCCCGGCCTGTTTGTCAGTATAGTGACTCACCTGTAGGAGCATGGAACATGGAAAGAAGTGTGCCAGCAAGGGTAGGCTGGAAACTTTGTATGGGCCCTGGAGACCCCAGTAAAGTTAGAGGGAAACCTGGGGCAGTGATGGAGCAGAGATGTCTGTACAAGCAGATAGGCACCCAGTATGACAAGTTAGAACTATTTTGCCGAAGAAAAGCATGCAGAGATAAATGATACATCACCCAGGGTGTCCCAGGCTTAATTTTGCCCAGGGGCGCTACTGTAAATATAACTGGCCCTGATTCAGGGCTAGTGATGTTGGTGACCTTGGCAATTACAAACAATGGTACCATAACAACCTTAATTTTACATTTAGGTCTATTACGTTTACCACAAGCAGAAGAGTAAGTATAGGAGGAGCAACACCTGCAACCGCATGGAGCACTGGGGCTGAGAGGGTCCAACTTTTGAATGGCAGCCTATTGGGCCAATCAAAGTGCGGGGATCACGCCCTAAACAGCTACAGGGCACGACAGGTCTCAGGGCAGGAGTAAAGGAGCAGCCACCAAATACAAGGGAGCATGTGTAAGTTAGAAGCGCGGGCTGCACAGCCCGTAGCGTGTATGCTGAGGATTTTAACTCCCGCTGCTCAAACTAAGCTGCGCTGCTTTAGCAACGCAGCTTAGTGAATCAAGCCCATGGAACAAAATACAGAATTGTTAGGTATCAAAGTGATTGCAATAATACAGTTTACATGATTAACAAAATGTATAGCAACTTATAAGACTCAAAAGGGTGGGTGAAACCTGCCCTTGCAAGCAGGGGCATAACTAGAAATCACAGGGCACCCTCGAGAAACTTTGGATGGGGTCCCATAACCCCCCCCCCCTACTCAAGTTCCCCACCCCGCTTTCTGCACAGGTAAACTGAGAACCAATGTTATACAATTGCTAGCACACACTTGACTATGTTTACTCCATGCAGGTATTCACTCTGCAGACTCCTCCAGCATCACTACAGTACACAGCACTTGGGGAGGGGTAGAAAGGCTGGGGGCAGGGCACTAAACAAAAGGTCCTGCTGCACACTGAATAGGGACTGTCTACAAATCTTTCTCTGCAAAACTTTGTATGATTCATTATCATTGGCTCAGTAGATGCAGTCATTAGAACAATTGTGCAGGGAGCAGAAAGTTTTTTTCTCTCCATGCTCCAGACTCCTCAAGCATCACTACAGGAGTCAGGACACAGCACTTTGGGAGGGGTATTAAAGGATACCCGAAGTGACATGTGACATGATGAGATAGACATGTGTATTGTACAGTACCTAGCACACAAATAACTTTGCTGTGTTCCTTTTTTTCTTTCTCTGCCTGAAAGAGATAAATATCAGGTATGTAAGTGGCTGACTCAGTCCTGACTCAGACAGGAAGTGACTGCAGTGTGACCCTCACTGATAAGAAATTCCAACTATAAAACACTTTCCTAGCAGAAAATGGCTTCCGAGAGCAAGAAAGAGGTAAACATGGGAATTTCTTATCAGTGAGGGTCACACTGCAGTCACTTCCTGTCTGAGTCAGGACTGAGTCAGCCACTTACATACCTGATATTTAACTCTTTCAGGCAGAGAATGAAAAAAAGGAACACAGCATAATTATTTGTGTGCTAGGTACTGTACATATACATGTCTATCTCATTGTAACGATTGGTGTAGCAACACAGATGTCTGATTATTTGTGATCTGCAGAATCACCAATAATACAGACGTTATACCTGATTATGTGGTGATCTGCAGTATCACCAATAATACAAGTATAGCTAGTAACCAACGAGATATGTAGTGCTTGGTGCAACAGTAACAGAATAAGTAGCAGAACCTCACCAGAGGAGCTGGTGGGTATAAAGAACACAGTAACTGATAAGTTTGACTTCACCTCACCAGAGGAGCTGGTGAGTACTTACAGTACACAATAACTGACAGTTTGGCTTTACCTCACCAGAGGAGCTGGTGGGTACTGTCAGAAGAGCACCTCACCAGTGACAAGGGCTCACTGGTGAGTAGAGAGGTCAGACAAGCAATGATCAGTAACGAGCGAGCTGGCACAGTACAGAATCGACAGGCAAGAGAATGGAAAGATATCAGGCAGGGTTCAGTAACAGAGTCAGATAGGCAGAAGTACAGGAACGGTAATCAAAGAGCAGAGTCAGAGGGTAGCAAGAGTCATACACAATATATCAATAAACAGTATAATAATATCCTAGTCTTGTGTGAAATCCCTGGTTTCCTCCCAGATCAAAGCACACTGGATACTATCTAAGGTCTGAGCGCTAACACGTAAGTATTTGCAACAGCAGACAAGTTGCGAGTGAACAGCGAAGGCTTTTGAAGCAGAGGAGACCCCACGACCACGCCCACAACAATCAGCCAATCCAGAGGGCCGTGAGTCTCCTCTGATGTCAGTGGACCAGCTGGTCAGCTGACGCGCCTCCTCCCCGCATAAAGGTCCTGTCTCTGCGCGCTCCCGCGCGATACAGCAGCTCTATGTGCAAATGACAGACCCGTCCTCTGCGTACTGGACGCCAGAAGCACGGGTGAAGTTCTTGACCAGGAAGGCGAGGCGGCTGCGGAAACACCCTGCGTGTCCGGAGACGCCATAACAGCGGATGTTACACGCATCATGTCACATGTCACTTCGGGTATCCTTTAAAATGCTGGGGGTAGAACAGTACTATACACAAAACCCTGCTGAACACTGAATAGGGACTGTCTACAAAGCTTTGTCTGCAAAACCTTGCATGATTCTTCATCAGTGGCGGAGCAGATGCAGTCATTAGAACAATTGTGCAGAGAGCAGAAAGTTTTTTCTCTCTGTGCCCTTAGTTGTCAGTCTCTCAGGACAGAGAAAATAAACTTCTCCCCCCCCTCAGGGCCCCCTGCAGCTTCTGGGCCCCCCTGCGGCTGCATTCCTTGCAGGGTCTATTGTTACGAACCCTGCTTGCAAGCGTAGAACCTCAAGATATCTATCAATTAAACTGTATGCAAGAAATGCATATAAAATGATACCGTACAGTCTGAATATTATGTTGCTCCCCATAACAAGGAGTACTAAGGTGGAAAAGATTTGTCCTCACTAAAACTTTATGCATGAAAGCATAAAAGGTGCAGAGTGCATAACAATAATTAATTGCTGTTCCCAAACTGATGTACTAATTATAAATAAACCAATTAAAGTGTGAAACGATTAATCAAAGAAAGTTTCAGTGCACAAAATAGTGTTTCAAACATTCCAGTTGTTACTAAGAAACAGGGTTATCCTGATGTGATTTTACAAAAAAAGTTAAACAAAGTAAACCGTTCTCTGGCGTATCTTGGGGCTGATGCTTACCTTGGAATATGGTCAACTAACATGTTTGTTGGGGGGAGCCATGATAGCCCTAGGTGTGGTGTTCATACATCTGGCCTGTAGATGGCACTATTCTGCTTGCATTGCTAATAAGATGATTTGTACTGCTGTGTGTTGTTGGTTCCTGTTTATGCATTCTGGAGACATGGAGGAAAGTACTGCTTAAAGAGACTCTGTAATTAAAAAAAGTCGCCTTGGGGGTTCTTACCCCGGGAGGGGGAAGCCTCGGGGTCCCAATGAGGCTTCCCCCATCCCTGTAGCTGCAGGCAATCCAGCGCTGGCTCCCCAGAAGTGTCCCGCAATCCTGGCTCGACAAGCCATAATATATTTACCTTCCCTGGCTCCAGCGGGGGCGCTGTTGCAGCTCTCAGTGCGGAGATAGGTGGAAATAGCCGATCTCTGTCGGGTCCGCTCTACTACGCAGGCGCAGGAGACTTGCGCCTGCGCAGTAGAGCGGACCGACAGCGATCGGCTATTTCCACCTATCTACGAGTGGAGAGCTGATACTGCGTCTGCGCTGGAGCCGGGAAGGTAAATATTTACATCCCCGCTGTTCGGAGGGGCACAGCGAGACCGCCGTGGGACATAGGAGGACAGGGAAGCCTCGATCGGATCAGTACCAGCCTCGATCCGGAGCCATACCAGCGCCCCCGCTGGAACAGGGAAAGATAAATATTGCAGAGCCTGACAAATTGTCGGCTGTGCATTCAGTGGGCTGCAGCGAGACTGCCGTGGGACGGAGGAGGACGGGGGAAGCCTTGATTGAATCCAGAGGCTTACCCCTCCCGAGATGAGTACCCTCCAGGGGATTTTTTTTTTTTCATAGAGAGTCTCTTTAAAGCAATCCTAAGCCGAAACTCTGAATCAAAATTAGGTACTTACCTATAGAGAGGGAAGGCTCTGGATCCTATTGAGGCTTCCTTCTCTACTCAGATGTCCCCCGTTCCTGAGCGCAGCTCCACTCCAGATCGGGGCCATGCTGCTTCTCATCTTGCAGCGTGACCTCCCCCCCCGTCAGTAGCACTGAGTCCTCGGCTCTGGCTTACTGCGCATGTGTGGGCGGGCTTGCTCGGCCATGATAGACGGAGAATGTGATTATCGACAATGTATTGTCGCTAATCTTCGGGGAAGGGGGATGCGCTCAGCGACGGGGGACATTAGAATAGAGAGGGAAGCCTCAATAGGATCCTGAGGCTTTCCTCTCTTTACGTACAGTAAGTATCTAATTTTATACCTGAGCTTTAGCTTGGGTACACTTCAATATGGAGAGCTGCTGAATCCTGTAAATAAACCTAGTTCCAGTCACTCAGCATCCGCGATTACTGTACACAACACTAGACAGAACTGTAACACTGAACTGGCACTGTGATACTTGCGTAATATGCGGTACCTAGGCAACGTGGGTCACATGATTTGTGCAACACGCTCTACCTCACTTGCTGAAACCCTATGCTGGCCCAGGGCTGGTTCTGGTTATATTGGGGTCCTCCTGGGGCAAAATTAACTAGGGGGGTTCCCCTGACACCACCCTTCCAACCAAATCACCCCCAGGGACTGAGCCGGCTGCCAGGCCCAATGGAACCCCCCCCCCCCCCATCACACAATATCATTAGGTGTCCATCATATGTCCCCTAAAAAGCATCTATGGGGTTCTCATTATTCACCTCCTCCTTTTCCTATACTGAGTAAATCCGAACATTTTCTCCTGTTGGACTCGAAGCGCTCAAGAGCCCACCCAGCAGTGTTAGGGAGTCTTGCCTTGAGCTCCTTACTGAATAGGTACTGACTCTAGCCAGGATTCGAACCATTGTCTTCCATGTCAAAGGCGGTGCCCTTAACCAGTACAATATCCAGCCACTACCCAGCCAAGTAAATGCACGGCATCCCCGCTCTCATGGGTCACCATAGCTGGAGGGGCTGGCTTAGAAACTGCCGACTTATTAAAGGTTTTCCAACTGGTGCCACAGTAATGATTGGCAATACGGGCTCTCAAATTGCAGGTGGTACACCCCACATATTGCAAGCGACAAGAGGTGCAAGAAATAACATAGATAACGCACTTCGTATTGCAGTTTACATACTGTTTGATGGGGAAACTAAAAGAAAAAATAGAGGACCCCTTTTTGTGACAGTGGCAGTAATTGCACGTCGAGAACCCACACGGGTAAGATCCCACCGTAGCAAGCCAGGTAGGGGTACGAGACGAAACAGTGGATTGGAAATAGCTAGGGGAAAGGATGGACCCCAAAGTACGTGCCTTTCTGGCAGAGAAGCGACACCCCTGTTTCAATATGGCTTTAAATTTTGAATCAGAATTCAGCACTGGAAGATACTTCCTCACAATGTTTGTGATTTTATTAAATTCAAGGCTTTATTCTGTAACAAAAGTCACCCTGTCATCCCGATCCCCTCCCCGGCTCCTGATTGTTAAAAGTTCACTACGTGGTCTCCTTGTACCCCTAGAGCGTCCCCAAGCTAACTGTTTCTTAGTGTATCCTCTTTGTCTCAATCTGTTCTGAACCAAATTACATTCCTGTTCCAATTCCACAGGGCTGGAACAGTTACGGGCTGCCCGAGTAAATTCCCCTGTAGGAATAGCATTGATGGTACAGTATGTCTTGGATGACAGGAGCTTGCAAGGAGTATAGAGTTTCCTGCTGTGGATTTGCGAAAAGTCCTGGTGGAGACACAGTGGAGCATAGTGTCTCCAGTCAGAGTCAGGTCTAGATAGTCAATATGTGTTTCATGATGACTAATGGTAAAGTTAAGATTGAGTTCATTACAGTTAACATAAGTCAAAAAGTCCTCTAGAAGGCTGGGAGGACCCCCCCAAACCAAAAGCAAATCGTCTATAAACCTGCCATACCAAATTATATGGGAGGCAAAGGGGTTCTCATCCCCAAAGATGCAGAGCTCCTCCCACCAACCCATATATAGGTTGGCTAGGGAGGGGGAAAACTTTGCCCCCATAGAAGCTCCGCATCTCTGGAGGTAGAACCCTGAATCAAACATAAAATAATTGTGTGTGAGGAGGTACTCCACGGCCCTCATGAGGAAAAATTGCAAAGAAGTATCAAAGGTGGAATACTTCTCAAGGTGGAAACTCAAAACCTTCAAAGCAAGGCTGTGCGGGATGGAGGAGTACAAAGAGGCGACATCCAAGGTCACCCAATGGAACTGTTCCTCCCACACGAAATCTGTGAAACTGGACAGAACGTGTCGAGTGTCCTGTAAATAACCCGGTAGTCTCAAAACGAGGGGCTGCAAATGTGAATCGACCCACGCACCCAGGCGCCCCCCCACAGAACCAATGCCAGCCACAATTGGGTGGCCCCGCGGGGGAGCGACCGGCTTGTGTATCTTCGGGAGGTGGTGGAAAACAGGAACAATGGGATGTGAAGGACACAAAAATTCCGACATACTTTTAGTAATGACGTCCATATTTTGTCCCAATTCCAACAGCCCCCGAAGATCAGCAAGAAAATCCAAAGTAGGATCTCAGAGTAAGGGCCGATACACATTCGCATCACCCAACTGCCGTAAAGCCTCCGACCGATAGTCGACGGTGTCAAGGACAACAACCGCACCTCCCTTATCTGCTGAGCGGATGACAATGTCAGTACTGCCTTGAAGAGAATTCAGAGCCTGCCGCTCGGAGGCAGAGAGGTCAGACGGTGCCCTGGACAACCTCGACAAATCAGTGAGCTCCCTTTCTATAAGGTCCTGAAAAGTGTCCACCTCCGGGGACCTGGCATTGACTGGGTAAAAAGAGGGATTGGACACCTTAATAGGTATCACCTGGTCCACATTCACCCCTGCTGTGCCCCTGTCATCCAAGGCCTGCAACACCAGAAGATTCCTAATGTCACGGAAAGAGGGAACATCCTCAATTTGATTCCGTGGCAAGGATACCGGTGCTAGGGATTCAACCATTTCAGAAGGATCCTCAAGGAAATTTTTTTTCACTACCACGTTTCTCATAAATCTGTTGAGATCCAAGATGGTCCGGAATAGATCGAAATGATTAGAGGGGGCAAAGGATAGACCCCTAGACAGTAGTTTGACCTGATCTGGGGAAAGGGTGTAACTAGAAAGATTGACCACATTACAGGTGATAGGCTCCATACTAGGAGCTATCTGGTTTTTCTATTTTCTATGTTTGCGCCCTGCTCGTCTGACACGTTTCTTTTTTGTTGTTTTCGTTTTTTGGTTTTGTTTGGTTTTCTCTGTGTTCTGTAATAAGATGGCTGGGAGATGGGAACCCCTGACGTTTGAAGTAAAGGAGGGTCCTCTATCTGATGAGTGACATTAGGAAAAATAGATTGTAAAGCTCTGCGATTAGAGTCAGGGGCCTCGGAAACATCCGACAGAGAGCCTGACGTGTCTAAAGAGCTGAAACTTACATTTTTCTTGGGGGTACATTTTTATAAAATAGATTTAGGGGACCTATAAAAAGACAACCCATCTCCCCCATTCATACACTACATTGTGACTGTAGTCATTTGTATCCCTAAGAAATTTGACACGTTTTGTCTCCATGATGATGGTTTCAAGTTTATTTATACTGTTTTTTAGCTTAGAATTTAGATCATCATAGAGACTCAAGGAGTCAAACTTTTTCAGATCCCGATGAGTTTTGTCTATCTGCAGCTTAAGATCCATCAGCTTCTGTTCCTCATATGAGACTATCAATCTCATAAGCTGCAGAGAACAATCGGTCAGGATCTGATTCCACTCAATGACAAATTTGTCAGAGTAGATTGTAGTGGGGACTTTCTTAATCCGTAAGCCTCTAGGTATAATACCCTTGCTAATGTAGTGTTTTAAACTAGTAACGTCCCACCAAAGACGAACCTCCTTATCCATCAGACACTCCAAGGTAGTATATAAAGAGTGTAAAGTAAGTTCTGGTTGCAAACTTGCTGCACCACAATCATCTGAAAACACAGATATAAACTTGTTCTTACGATCAAAATCCTGCAACAAATCACCATATGTATTAAGGTTAATATTTGGATCGAAATTATAACTAGATGCATTAACATTATTAGTCTGTTTAGAGGGTGCATCAGCAGAGCTAACAGCTATATCATTATACGTTGTATCATTAGAAGACGAGTCAACATCTGTATTCGCAGGTTGTTCAGATAACTGTATAGTATCAACTACGGTGACCATACGTCCCGCTTTACCCGGGACGCGTCCCGCCTTCGGGGGGCGCTGTCCCAGGCTGCATGAGGTCCCGGGAAACGTCCCGCTTTTAGCAGCGGGACGTCCCGGCCTCGGGACTCTGGCCACCGTACAATGAACTAGCCGCAGCGTCTACTAGACGCTGCGCTAGTTCATTCCCCGCAGCCCCGCTCCAGCCTGCATTGTCCTCCGGCAGGCAGAGCTGGGCTACGGGAAGATGGCGTCCGGAGGCGGAGCCCTGTACTGGAGACTATTTGTGTCTCCAATACAGGGCTCCGCCTCCGGACGCCATCTTGCCGTAGCCCTGCTCTGCCTGTGAGAGGCTGAGCGGGAGAATGAAGATCGTCCAGGCCAGGGGGAGCTGCACACACCAGAGGCACCAGAGGCCGGCTGCGTGAGGGGACGTCTTCTGCCAGGTGAGTAAATGCTTTTTCTTGCAGGTGAAGTGTTTGCCCAAATTGTGTTCATTTTGTACTGACATGTTTGCCCAAATTGTGTTCATTTTGTGCTGACATGTTTGCCCGCAGTGCGTTTATCTTGTACTGACATGTATGCCCGCAGTGCGTTTATTTTGTACTGACATGTTTGCCCGCAGTGCGTTTATCTTGTACTGACATGTATGCCCGCAGTGCGTTTATTTTGTACTGACATGTTTGCCCGCAGTGCATTTATCTTGTACTGACATGTTTGCCCGCAGTGCGTTTATCTTGTACTGACATGTTTGCCCGCAGTGCGTTTATCTTGTACTGACATGTATGCCCGCAGTGCGTTTATCTTGTACTGACATGTTTGCCCGCAGTGCGTTTATCTTGTACTGACATGTTTGCCCGCAGTGCGTTTATCTTGTACTGACATGTTTGCCCGCAGTGCGTTTATCTTGTACTGACATGTATGCCCGCAGTGCGTTTATCTTGTACTGACATGTTTGCCCGCAGTGCGTTTATCTTGTACTGACATGTATGCCCGCAGTGCGTTTATCTTGTACTGACATGTTTGCCCGCAGTGCGTTTATCTTGTACTGACATGTTTGCCCGCATCGCGTTTATTTTGTACTGACATGTTTGCCCGCAGTGCGTTTATTTTGTACTGACATGTTTGCCCGCAGTGCGTTTATCTTGTACTGACATGTTTGCCCGCAGTGCGTTTATCTTGTACTGACATGTTTGCCCGCAGTGCGTTTATCTTGTACTGACATGTATGCCCGCAGTGCGTTTATCTTGTACTGACATGTTTGCCCGCAGTGCGTTTATCTTGTACTGACATGTATGCCCGCAGTGCGTTTATCTTGTACTGACATGTATGCCCGCAGTGCGTTTATCTTGTACTGACATGTTTGCCCGCAGTGCGTTTATCTTGTACTGACATGTATGCCCGCAGTGCGTTTATCTTGTACTGACATGTTTGCCCGCAGTGCGTTTATCTTGTACTGACATGTATGCCCGCAGTGCGTTTATCTTGTACTGACATGTTTGCCCGCAGTGCGTTTATCTTGTACTGACATGTATGCCCGCAGTGCGTTTATCTTGTACTGACATATTTGCCCGCAGTGCGTTTATCTTGTACTGACATGTTTGCCCGCAGTGCGTTTATCTTGTACTGACATGTTTGCCCGCAGTGCGTTTATCTTGTACTGACATGTTTGCCCGCAGTGCGTTTATCTTGTACTGACATGTTTGCCCGCAGTGCGTTTATCTTGTACTGACATGTTTGCCCGCAGTGCGTTTATTTTGTACTGACATGTTTGCCCGCAGTGCGTTTATTTTGTACTGACATGTTTGCCCCAGTGCGTTTATTTTGTACTGACATGTTTGCCCGCAGTGCGTTTATTTTGTACTGACATGTTTGCCCGCAGTGCGTTTATTTTGTACTGACGTTTGCCCGCAGTGCGTTTATTTTGTACTGACATGTTTGCCCGCAGTGTGTTTATTTTGTGCTGACATGTTTGCCCGCAGTGCGTTTATTTTGTGCTGAAATGTTGCCCCCATTGCGTTTATTTGGTGCTGACATGTTTGCCCCCATTGCGTTTATTTTGTACTTACATGTTTGCCCCCATTGCGTTTATTTTATGCTGACATGTTGCCCGCAATGCGTTTATTTTGTGCTGAAATGTTGCCCGCAATGCGTTTATTTTGTGCTGAAATGTTGCCCGCAATGCGTTTATTTTGTGCTGAAATGTTGCCCGCAATGCGTTTATTTTGTGGTGTCTGGGGTAACTGTTGCTGCATTTATTATTTAATGGTCATAGTTGGCTGTGTTTGCTGCTTTGGGGTTTTGGCATACTATTAAATAGCATCACACAGTTTCTGCACACCCATGATGTGAATCCACGTTTGACCACATCACGGCGTAAACACTGCTTTCTTATGCCTCGCTGTTGCATCATTACGTTAGCCACGCCCATCAAATGTCATGGCCACGCCCATTTTTCGTGCGCGCTGCAGACACCACATTTTTCGGCCCCCCTATTTTTAGGCGCAGCCGCCTAAATTCCCCCCGTCCCAGGTTGAGCCTAAAAAAATCTGGTCACTGTATATCAACAGGCTGGGTGGACAACATAGGCTCAGCAGAGTGTGGATGATAACCAGTGTTCATGTTAGAATGCATAGATAGAATGCCACTTTGCATTGATGCTGGCGGATAGCCTTGATATTGTCCTGGAAAAAAAACCTGTCGAATGTCCCAGTGAGTGGTGAGGAAATGGCATGTGGGTGGACACATTGGCAAAAGATGACATGTTAAGAGGGAAAGTTCAATCTCTGAAAGTCCGCATAAGGAGGCTGCATACCCGCATGAAATAAATTTTAAGTAGATGCTGAAGTCTGTAAGAAACTATGCGGTGTAGCAGCAACACTGGAGGCAGTAATGTGTGGTGGAACCAAAGATTGAAAAGCTGGAGTAACATGTTTATTCCCCTCCATATACATAAGACTCGCATACCCCCTCTCCCCCTCCTTCCTTCCTCTCCTTTCTCTTTCCTTTTTTGAATAGGCTATTTAATCTTAGGGTTCTGATGTCCTTTCCAGTGGTAACTTTTTACATTACTTTTTAGCTCCCCTTGATGTTTGTTATTAATTGTAAAAAAATTTTTTAGTACATTCATGTATTGTGTACACTCACAATGTCTCTTTTAAGTGACATATGTTTATAATGTGTATACCTGTAATGTTCCCTTTAAGGTGATGGCTTGTTGAGGAATAGGGTGGAGTCTTTTTTCCTCCCACCTACTTAAAGCCCTCCCCTTGCAGGTTCACTTTTAACTATGACTAAGGGCAGATTGTAAGCCCGACACGCGTCAGTTGAACCTTGTGATTTTACTGCATTTGCCATGTGGAATTCCTGAATAAAGAATACCAGCGTTTTTTCTACCATTGATTGGCTTGCGGATCCTTCTGTACATATTCAAAAATTAAACTGATAATGTAAGAAGATTAAGTGTTTTTTATCTAATAGTAGTAAAAATAGTGAATAATAGTAATAATAATAATAATAGTGAATAATCTAATAGTGAAACGCGTACATTGCAATATCAAATGCTGTTACTGCCACACACCCGATAGAGCACTTTTGATTGAGATTTTCCAGATCATACGATTGAGCAAATTATTGATTGGGCGGACATGTTGAAACACCAACAGATGGTCGATTGAGCTGCAAAATCGGTAGATGTATGGCCATCTTAAAGGACACCCGAGGTGAAAATCAACTAATGAAATAAACAATTTTATCTATCCTTCTTCTCCTAAAAATGACTTTTTAAGATATTCTAGTTTTATTTTATATTTAAATCTACTTTTTAAGTTTGTACTGTTTTATTGTTTTTGCTCAATTACACATTCACTGAAGTATCCCAGAGCTAATATCTATGAACTATTGACCGTTTTTATTCCTGTCCTGCTCTCAGACGCCATTTTCTGCTAGGAAAGTATTTTATAGTTGTAATATCTTATCAGTAAGGGTCACACTGTAGTCTGAGTCAATCCTGACTCAGACAGGAACTGCCACTTACATACCTGATGTTTAACTCTTTCAGGCAGAGAAAGAAAAAAAAGGAACACAGCATAATTATTTGTGTGGTAGGTACTGTACATACCCATGTCTATCTCATTATGTCACGTCACCTCGGGTATCCTTTAAAGGGAACCTTAACTGTGGGCAAAAAAAAAAATTCACTTACCTGGGGCTTTCCCAAGCCTCCTGCAGTTGTCCTGTGCCCGCGCTGGTCCTTCGGTGCCCTCCGGTCTCCCTCCGCGGCTATGTTTCGTTTTCTGCCGACTGCCAGTCGTCCTCCAGCAAAGCATCTTCTTCTTCCGCATTCCCCGCCGTAAAGCGTCGTAAAGCGCATCCGCATGACGCAAGACGCGTCATGCGGACGAGCTTTACGGCAGGGAATGCGGAAGAAGAGGACGCTTGAAAACGAAACTTAGCCGCGGAGGGAGACCGGAGGGCACCGAAGGACCACCGCAGGCACAGGACGGCTGCAGGAGGCTTGGGAAAGCCCCAGGTAAGTGAATTTGGTTTTTTTGCCCACAGTTAAGGTTCCCTTTAAGTTCTGTGATTCTATTGTGATTTTGGCCTGCCTGACTCTTTGGACTCTCCTGTTACCTGACCCTGCTTATCTGACTACTGCTGCTCCTCAACCCTTGTCATGACCTCATCCTGTTTCCTCATCTAAGCTTCAAGTTCTCACCCACCGGCCCTGACCACAGCCTGTTACCTCGCCTTAGCCTGTTATTCGCCAGCCTTGACCCCTGCTTGTGTATTTGACTCAGTTCTTCCAGATATATTCCTGTCATTGCAGTATCATCTCTTCACATTGTCAAAGGTGGGGCCAGGGGCGAAGCAATAGGGGGTGCAGAGTTTGCGACTGCATCAGGGCCCTTTGGCCAGAGCGGCCCCATAGGGGCCTCCCTCAACCGCTGTATTAGCTCTCTATTAGTCCTGTGCTGGTAATAATCACTTCTATAGATACTTTGAATAGTGGTAATCATTAATAAACTGTTTCCCATCCCCTTCTTGCACCTCTGACACCGTGGTTGCTCTTGGCACGTTTTGGTATCAATTCTTATGTATAGAGTGCTTGGGGGCAATGTAAAACTTGCATCGGGGCTCACAGCTCCTTAGCTACACCACTGGGTGGGGCAATCCTGCCTGTTACTTCCAGTAAAGTCAGGGACGTGACTACAAATCATGGGCGGCCCCCAGCAAAACTTTGATGGAGCCCCTTAATGTTCACTACCCTTTCTTTGCAGCTTCTTGGTGACCCTCACAGCCTGGGGAGGGAAGGGGGGGTCATAGAACAAGTGTATCCATCAGACTCTTCACACCCATAACATGTGTAGCCACAAAAACACCTTATCTGGAGTATCCGAGAAAGGAAAGGTTAGTAGTTGTGGCCCCCCACACCCCAGGGCCTGGCTGCTCCCCCTAGTTACACCTCTGAGTAAAGTAGTCCATCACCCACCAGGAGTGCTGCCCCATTGACCGTTGCAAGGCATTCTGGTGAAGGCCAGTGACCCCTTCCATCCACTGAGAGCCAATTTGCTTTGTGAACATGAACTATTGCCGCCAGGGGCGTTGCTAGCCCCAAACATCGGCGGCACATACCCCGGATCTATTCTGGGTGCCCCAAATGCCCTTTAGGCAGAGTCAGCTGTGTTGCCTCAATGGCGGGTATGCTGGGAGCTGTGGTGCATCAATCTGGGATATGCTGGGTGCTGTGGTGCCTCTATGTGGGCATGCAGGGAGCTGTGGTTACACTATGGGGGCATGCTGGGAGCTGTGGTGCCTCAATGGGAGGCCCGTGGCAGCATGGGAGGGGTCAGGGAATGCTATGGGGGGACTGGCAGACAACCTGACAGCAGGCCAGCCCACCCAGCAGAAAGCCAGACCAGCCAGCACAGAAGGAACACAGAAGAAGCACAGTACAAACATGCTGCCCCTGTAATCTCTGCGCCTGATGCAAATGTTTCATGTTGCTTCATGAGAGGACCGGCCCTGATGGGTGTGTATCAGGCATCAGACTTTGCCTGCACCTAGGGAGAGCCCATATTGACCGTGATAGCTCCCAATTGTCCCCTTTTCAGCAGACAGTCCCTCTTTGGGAATCAAATCCCTCTGTCCCTCTTTTTCCCTCATTTGTCCCATTTTCTTGACAGATCAGTATAAAAATATGTATTTCTCTATAATTAAAATGTGTTTCTGTGACAGTAAACCTTTTTTTTTTTTTCTGTTGATTGATTTATTGCTTATTTTTAAATTCTGGATGGAATGGAAAAGTAGTGATTATGGAAGGGACCACTGTAGTTTGAATAGTGAAAATATGTCTTTTTTTCCATGAATTCTTTCTTGTACTAGGGAAGTCACATGGGTGTGTCACATGGGTGTGTCACATGGGTGTGTTGCAGGGGTGTGGCCTGGACCAGCGCTACCATAGAGGCAAAGGGGGCAATTGCCCCAGGACCCCAGAGCCTGTGGGGGCCCCCAGGGTGCCCCACCTCCCCTCCAGCTATGGTGACTTATGAGAGCGGGGATGCTGTGTGTTTACTCTGTATAGGAAAAAGAAAAGGTAAATAATGGGAACCCCAAAAATGCTTTTCGGGGGACATATGATGGGCACCAAGTGACATAGTGTGACGGGGGGGGGGGGGGGCGGTTGCGGGTTGAATTAGGCCTGGCAGGCAGCAATTGGGCCCTAGGGCAAGATTAGCCTGGGGGCCCCCCAACAGACACCACCCCGACCAAAAAGCGTCATTAGAGGCCCTTTGTTGCAGCCAAATTTCCCTCCTGGGCCCCTGAGCTGACTGCTGACCCTCCCCCCATCACCTCCCAACTTAACAGACTCTGCAGAGTCCCTGGGGAGCAACAGTTAAGATGGGGAGGGACAACTTGGGGGCCCCTACAGGCTCTGGGGCCCTGGGGAAATTGCCCATTTTTTCCTATGGTAGTTCCGCCCCTGTGCATCAGGGGTGTGTCTTTACAGTGTCCCTCTTTTTCAACTAAAAAGGTTGAGCGGTATGGGAACCATTAACATAATGTAGACGTTCCTTTGCAGAAGCATTTGTCAGACTGAAGAAATAATATAAAATAGATGATACGCTTTATGAAATAGACAGCGTTGACCAGGAACAGTAAGTCAGATTTAATTGCTAAAAGCAAATACGTTCCATAAAGCAGTTTATAGAGGTCTCCTTTCCTGGAACAAGCCGGTAGAAGCAGGCTGAGCCGCTGCATTGTGGAACTTATTGTTATCAACCATTAGAAGGTGTCATTTTTACACTTTTGAAAACACAATAATTTCACGCCATTACCTCACATATGGTGAAAAAAGCTGCCTGTGGCTGGAACATTTCATTTTTAAATTTTAATTGTGAAATGAAAGGAAAAAATGTTCTTGGCAGATAATATAACGATGTAACTGACCTTTAGCTGACCTTTGGGGGTATTAAAGTTGTATACTTATCTGTCTTGGCATCATCCCCCCAGGCAGGTGATTGTTCACCCCTCCCCACATGCTATTTCAAAGTGCCCACTGAGGCTCCGGCCATGCCCATCTGTATTGCCGCGTTCCACCCAATGTAGCTGCGGCCTAATTAATGGCTGCCTAGCCGGGGTCTGGAGTCCGCGGCAATGCAGGTGGAGTTTTACAAAGAGCTTCGGATGGTCTTCATGGGAGCAGGTAAAAAGGGCGCAAGCATAAGCGCCCATAAAAATGGCGCCACCATGGGCGGCAATTGTAAAAGCCACGATTAGCGGCAAGAAGATTAAATGATGGCGCTTGATAAATAGCACTATCTGGAAGCATATTTTATTATTTATTTATGTATTTATTTATTGTATTTATAAAGCACCAACAAAAACTAGCATTGTATGGTTAGAGTAGGACTCACCAGATCGGGGACACTTTGGCGCAGTTGGTGAGCTTAAGCGCGTTAAAGCGTAACCAAGAGCCCCTGTCACTGTTTTCCTGTTGTGTGCTGCAGCCCCTCTGTATGTTATATAAAGCGCCAACATATTACGCAGCACTGGACAATAAATATATACAATGGTACAAGGATGACAGACATAACAAGGTTATACAACATAGAGCAAAGTTATACATGCAAATTGTACAAAATACATGATCATGCGATATGGGCTGGTTAGGTAGGCCCAGTAATACAAGTACAGGCTGTCATAGGACAGGAGCACATGATACAAGTACAGGCTGTCATAGGACAGGAGCACATGATCCTGTAGATTACACTAGGGAAAGGAGGACCCTGCCAGAGGCTTACAATCTAAACTTCCTGCCGCTAATTGGGGCTTGTACTATTGCCGCCTATGGTGGCAGGAAGTCAGGTACAGGCAGGGTGGTTAGTGTTGCACAGCATAGCGGGGTACAGTAGTTAGGTTTAGGCAGGGGAGGTGGAATGGTAAAGTTTAGGCAGAGGGAGGGTTCAGTGTGAGAGAGGTAAGGGCTTTAGTATACATTACCTGCTCCCTGGCGATAGCATCTCCTTCACTTCAGTCCCTAAACAGGAAGTGGAGGAGGAGACATGATTCCCGGGAACAAGGGGCACTATGGTAAAAAAATTGTAAAATTTAAAATATGTGCAAAAATAAAAGAAGTACGTTTTTTTTTTTCTGGTTTTTTTTTTATCCTGTCAGTTGGACGGGAAATTGCATTATGTATATCCAGCATGATGTCCTACCATATTATTATACTGTATTGTGCGTGGCTGAGGAAGACCTATCAGGAATCTCCCCCTTATAAATACTGGGTTTGCCCCTGAATGTCCCATAGACTTTCATTGCTTTAGCGTTACCCCGCGGTAAAAACTGGTAACGCTACGCAATGAAAATGTCCTAGTGTGAAAGGGACCTCAAATGTAATAGTAGTGATGGCACCCAACAACATTACGTAGAAAAAATCAGATCCAGGAAATTATAGATCTGTAAGCTTAACATCAGTTGTATGCAAACTATTTGAGGGGTTACTAAGAGACACTATACATGACTTCATAGTAGAAAATAATCTTATTTCTCAGCATCAACATGGGTTTACTAAAGACAGGTCCTGTTTGACTAACATGCTCAGCTTTTATGAGGTAGTGAATGCTAATATGGATATTGGGAATGCTGTAGATGTGATATACTTGGACTTTGCAAAGGCCTTCGACACTGTTCCCCATAAAAGTCTGGTGCAAAAGTTGAGGATGCAAGGACTGGGGAAGAGTTTGTGTGCATGGATAGGAAACTAGCTAATGGACAGAAAACAAAGAGTTGTGGTCAATGAATCGTACTCAAAATGGGAGACTGTTAGCAGTGGGGTCCCACAGGGGTCTGTACTGGGACCAGCGCTCTTCAATTTATTTATTAATGACCTAGTAGATTCAGTAGTGAGCAATGTTGCTATTTTTGCAGATGATACAAAATTGTGCAGAATTATCAACTCTCAGGAAGATAGGGACATTTTGCAACAGGATCTGTATAGGATGGCTATATGGGCACATAAATGGCAGATGAAATTCAATGTTGAAAAATGTAAAGTCATGCATTTTGGTCGTACCAATGGTTTAGCACCATACAAAATAAATGGGATACAGTTGGGGACATCAAACTTGGAAAAGGACTTAAGAGTACTCATCGACAACAAGTTAAATAATCGTACTCAATGCCAAGATGCTGCAGCTAAAGCTAACAACATTTTGGGATGCATTAAAAGGGAAATAAAAACTCGAGATGCTAGCATAATATTTGCCCCTGTTTAACTCTCTAGTAAGGTCACATCTGGAATATGGAATTCAGTTCTGGGCACCACATTACAAAAAAGATATTGTAGTTTTAGAGCAGGTGCAGATGCAGAGACGAGCAACATAATTGATACGTGGGATGGAAGGCGTACATCAAAAAAGGGTGTCGGGAAAAAAGGGCGCGTGGTGTAAACGATAAACAGTATTATCGTTTATAAAAATATTGTGTAGAATTTCGTTTACAAATAGTGTTTTAAGAATTTATAAATCATTAAATAATGTGTACGAGATCGGCAATTCTTAAAACGTTAATCTTCCCTGTTTCTAAACTGAAACTTATATTTACGTTTGTTAAAAACCCTCCCTGTACCTATCCCTAACCCCTAGACTGGTTGGTGCCTAAACCTAAGACCCCCCCCTGTTGGTGCCTAAACCTAAGACCCCCTGGTGGTGCCTAAACCTAAGACCCCCCTGTTGGTGCCTAAACCTAAGACCCCCCTGGTGGTGCCTAAACCTAAGACCCCCCTGGTGGTGCCTAAACCTAAGACCCCCCTGTTAGTGCCTAAACCTAAGACCCCCCTGGTGGTGCCTAAACCTAAGACCCCCTATGGATAATAATGTTTTACAAACATTAATAAATAAAAAATTTAAATAAAAAAATGTAAATAATTTTTTTGGTTGGATAATAATGTTTTAGAAATAGTGATTTAGTATCTTTATAAACGTTATTCGTCACGGGCTCATTTTGTAAAGTTAAATCATCACAAGCACAGTTATAAAACCTTAAAAATCTCCGGGCGCCGTTTGTAAAACGTTAATAATCTCCGGCGCCTTTTTTTCCCTGTTCGGCGCCCATTAAACGATATTTATAATGGGAGTGAATGGGGCGCCCTTTTTGTCCACTTGTCTCATGCGCCCAAATCTCCTGCTTCCGGATGGAAGGTCTCACTTACCAAGAAAGGTTAGATAAACTGGGTTTATTTAGTCTAGAGAAAAGACACCTTAGAGGGGATCTAATTAACATGTATAAATACATCAGAGAGCAATATAAAAGCTTGGCGGATGAGCTTTTTGTTCCTAGGCCTTCTCAGAGGACTAGAGGACATGATCTGCGCATGGAGAAAAAACGTTTTAGCCATTTATTAAAGAGACTCTGTAACATTCAAAAGATCCCCTGGGGGGTACTCACCTCGGGTGGGGGAAGCCTCCGGATCCTAATGAGGCTTCCCACGCCGTCCCCTGTCCCACGGGGGTCTCGCCGCAGCCCTCCGAACAGCCGGCGACTGTGCCGACTGTCATTTCAATATTTACCTTTGCTGGCTCCAGCGGGGGCGCTGTGGCGGCTTTCCATTCCGAACTACACGGAAATACCCGATCTCATTCGGGTCCGCTCTACTGCGCAGGCGCAGGAAACTTGCGCCTGCGCAGTAGAGCGGACCCGACGGCGATCGGGTATTTCCGTATAGTTCGGACTTCGGAGCCGACAGCCGTCAGAGCGCCTGCGCAGGAGCCAGGAAGGTAAATATTGACGTCACCGCTGCCCGGACTCCACGGAGTGCTGCAGCGAGACCCCTGACGGATGGAGGACGGCGTGGGAAGCCTCATTAGGATCCGGAGGCTTCCCCCACCCGAGGTGAGTACCCCCCAGGGGATCTTTTCATGTTACAGTTCCTCTTTAAAGAAAGGGTTCTTTACAGTAAGAGTGATTAAGATGTGGAATGCATTGCCACAGGAAGTAGTTATGGCAAACTCTATACCAGCATTTAAAGGGGGCTTAGATGCTTTCCTTGCGTTGAGAGACATCCATGGCTACAATTACTAGGTAATGCCTAATGATGTTGATCCAGGGATTTTATCTGATTGCCATCTGGAGTCGGGAAGGAATTTTTCCCTTTTGGGGGTAATTGGACCAGGCCTTGTAAGGGTTTTTCGCCTTCCTCTGGATCAACAGGGATATGTGAGGGAGCAGGCTGGAGTTGTACTTTGTACTGGTTGAACTCGATGGACGTATGTTTTTTTGCAACCCAAATAACTATGTAACTTTGTAACTATGTAACTATACGTGGCCATGCATGTGTCGGCAGCACGCAGAACGTTTTCTGTATTAGACACTTGATATTAGCAGAATTGATTTTGCGCTACTGTTCCATCCCAATTTATTCATTTATGTATATTATTTCCCTGTATCTTGTAGAACATTGGTTGTCCCTGCTTTGTTTCCTTTTCTCCTGGAAGGCGTTCAGATTCTTCCAGACCCTTCCAAGAATTGTGCACTGTCCCTCCACACAGAAAGAAGGATATAATGAATCCCCATCGCTGCTCAGAGGAGACGCAACACTTCATTTATATCCAGCTCACAGGCTTGCTATGTCAATATTAGCGCAGGAACCCCTCAGCAGCCATTTGTTACAGACCGCCAGAGGTCGAGCGATTTTCACAGACGGCTTATTCTGCTTTATAATGGAAACAGTCACTTTCTATGCAAATTGTTTTTATGACAGTGTCAATGATTTGTTATTTTATTCTATTTATTTGAATCAGCGGTTATTGATTTAATCAGGATATTGCTGTGCTGGGAGTAGAAGGCCCCACATCCCGCCTTTATAATGTGCATGTACGGGGCCGGTTCTAGGTGAAATGGGGCCCTGGGGCAGAAAAAAATAGGGGGCCCCCTAGATGACCGGAAGTGGCCGCCACGGGACAACGGGGGGAACGGGAGTGAGAGCGAGGGCACCCTTCAGCTGCTGGGGGCTTATAGAAGCCCCAGGTGAGTTAATCTCGTTTTTTTTTTTTTGCAGACTTAAAGAGAACCCGAGGTGTGTTTAAAGAATATTATCTGCATACAGAGGCTGAATCTGCCTATCCAGCCCAGCCTCTGTTGCTATCCCAAACCCCACTAAGGTCCCCCTGCACTCTGCAATCCCTCATAAATCACAGCCATGCTGTGAGGCTGTGTTTACATCTGTAGTGTCAGTCTCAGCTGCTCCCCCGCCTCCTGCATTGCTCCAGTCCCTGCCCCCGTCCCTTCCCTCCAATCAGCAGGGAGGGAAGGGATGCAGGCGGGGACTGGAGTTCTGCAGGAGGCGGGGAGAGCAGCAGACTGACACTATAGAGATAAACACAGCCAGCTCTGACAAGCTGTTTGTCAGCAGCGTGGCTGTGATTTATGAGGGATTGTAGAGTGCAGGGGGACCTTAGTGGGGTTTGGGATAGCAACAGAGGCTGGGCTGTATAGGCAGATCCAGCCTCTGTATGCAGATAATATTCTTCAAACCCACCTCGGGTTCTCTTTAAGTATCCCTTAAAAAAAAAGAATTTAGTGCAGGCCAGGCAGCAGGATCCCTCCCCCCTCCCCCTACATTGATTGAAGCTGGGTGGCAAATGGGAGTCCTCCCTCCCTCCCCAAGTCCCCCCCTTACACATACAAATAAAAAAAAGAATTTAGTGGCAGGCCAGGCATCAGGATCTCCCCCACCACATTGATGAAGCCGGGTGGCAAATGGGAATCCCCCTCCCTCCCTGAGTCCCCCCCCCCCCCCCTTACACATGCTAATTTAAAAAAAATAATTCAGTAGAAGGCCCAGGCAGCAGGATCCCACAACCAAATAAACCCCCGTCACCACCAAAGGCCCCCCCCCCGGCTACCTCTCCCCCCCCCCCCCCCGCACACATCCACATGTTATAACATACATACATATTGCATTGGATTGCCTGACTGACTTACCATTAAGATATACGAGTCAGTCAGGCTCCGGACAGGCTCACCACACGCTGATGCCGGCAGTGATGACGATGATGACGTCACGTGACGATGTCCTCTCCTCTTTCCTCGCAGGCATGGACGTCCACGCACTGACGTCCATGCCTGCGTGATGTGCGTCCAGGAGGTGGAGCCGGCAGCGCTGAGTGGATGAAGAGAGGATGGCTCAAGACGCAGAATGGTACCAATGGAGACCCGACGCTGGAACCGGCGGTACCGGTATGTATCTCTTCCTTCCTCCCCGTCCCCGCTCCCTAGCTCTGGCTCAAATTTTATAACTCGCGGTCTCCGCACCGCACCCGGCCGGCACCCACACACCCAGGAGTCAGCAGCCCAGAACACAGGCAGCAGCAGCAGGCATGCACGCACAGCACAGTGTCCCAGGCTGCGCAGATTTTTTTATGTTGGCTGCCAGCGGGGGCCCGGGGCCCCCCAGCCAGCCGGGGCCCTGGGGCAGCTGCCTTCCCTGCCTTAATTGTAGCACCGGCCCTGTGTGTGTGTGTGTGTTAGAGCGAGTCACATAATTATTATTATTATTGATTTATAAAGTGGGAGGTCCCTGTCACTACCTGAACTGGGGGGCTCCTGTCACTACCTAAACTAGGGGTCCCTGTCACTACCTGAACTTGGGGGTCCCTGTCACTACCTGAACTGGGGGGTCCCTGTCACTACCTGAACTGGGGGGGGGTCCCTATCACTACCTGAACTGGGGGGTCCCTGTCACTACCTGAACTGGTGGGCTCCTGTCACTACCTGAACTGGGGGGCTCCTGTCACTACCTGAACTGGGTGGTCTCTGTCACTACCTGAACTGGGGGGCTCCTGTCACTACCTGAACTGGGGGGTCTCTGTCACTACCTGAACTGGGGGGCTCCTGTCACTACCTGAACTGGGGGGCTCCTGTCACTACCTGAACTGGGGGGCTCCTGTCACTCCCTGAACTGGGGGGCTCCTGTCACTACCAGAACTGGGGGGCTCCTGTCAATACCTGAACTGGTGGGGGGTCCCTGTCACTACCTAAACTGGGGGGCTCCTGTCACTACCAGAACTGGGGGGCTCCTGTCACTACCTGAACTGGGGGGGGGGTCCCTGTCACTACCTAAACTGGGGGGGCTCCAGTCACTACCTGAACTAGGGGGTCCCTGTCACTACCTGAACTGGTGGGCTCCTGTCACTACCTGAACTGGTGGGCTCCTGTCACTACCTGAACTGGTGGGCTCCTGTCACTACCTAAACTTGAGGGCACCTGTCCTGTCACTGCCTGAACTGGTGGGCTCCTGTCACTGCCTGAACTGGTGGGCTCCTGTCACTGCCTGAACTGGTGGGCTCCTGTCACTGCCTGAACTGGTGGGCTCCTGTCACTACCTGAACTGGAGGGCTCCTGTCACTACCTGAACTGGTGGGCTCCTGTCACTACCTGAACTGGGGGGCTCCTGTCCCTACCTGAACTGGTGGGCTCCTGTCACTATCAGAACTGGGGGGCTCCTGTCACTACCTAAACTGGGGTGCTCCTGTCACTAACCGGAACTGGGGGGCTCCTGTCACTATTAGAGCTGGTGGGCTCCTGTCACTACCAGAACTGGTGGGTTCCTGTCACTACCAGAACTGGTGGGCTCCTGTCACTACCTGAACTGGGGGGGGGTCCCTGACACTACTAGAACTGGTGGGCTCCTGTCACTACCTGAACTGAGGGGGTCCTTGTCACTACCGAAACTGGTGGGCTCCTGTCACTACCTAAACTGTGGGGTCCCTTTCACTACCTGAACTGGGGTGGGGGGCTCCTGTCACTACCTGAACGGTGGGGTCTCTGTCACTACCTGAACTGAGGGGCCTTTCGCTACCTAAACTGGAGGGCACCTGCCGCTACCTAAACTAGAAGGCACCTGTCACTACCTAAACTGGAAGGCCCTGTCACTACCTAAACTGGGGGCTCATGTATGAGTTAAAACCGTTTGTATTTAGTTTAAATTGCTGTTGGCACTTTGCGATAGATAAGTAACTTTTGGGTTGCAGTTTGGACACTCGACCTCCAAAAGGTTCGCCACCACTGTCCTAATCTAATGTCTCACCATTGCTAAGTTCATGTAAACTTGTCTCCACCCGCGACCACACCCACATTCTGGTCCATGACCACACCCATTTTTCGGCGCGCCGCGTGTGTTCAGAGTGATGTGCAGTGTTAGCTTTCCGCCATACATAGCGTTTTGCATTTTGGCCAAAAAAGTTCCATTTTGGTCTCATCTGACCAGAGCACCTTCTTCCACATGTTTGCCATGTTCCCCACATGGCTTGCTTGAGGCAAACTACAGCAGGACTGCTTATGCTTTACTGTTAACAATGGCTTTCTTCTTGCCACTCCTCCATAAAGGCCAACTTTGTGCAGTCCATGACTAATAGTTGTCCTATGGACAGATTCCCCCACCTGAGCTGTAGATCTCTGCAGCTCGTCCAGAGTCACCATGGGCCTCTTGACTGCATTTCTGATCAGCGCTTTCCTTGTTCGGCCTGTGAGTTTAGGTGGACGGCCTTGTCTTGCTAGGTTTACAGTTGTGCCATACTCATTCCATTTCGGAATGATCACTTGAACAGTGCTCCGTGGGCTGTTCAAGGCTTTGGAAATCTTTTTGTAGCCTAAGTCTGCTTTAATATTCTCAATAACTTTATCCCTGACCTGTTTGGTGTGTTCTTTGGACTTCATGGTGTTGTTGCTCCCAATATTCTCTTAGACAACCTCTGAGGCCGTCACAGAGCAGCTGTATTTGTACTGACAATAGATTACACAAAGGTGCACTCTATTTAGTCATTAGCACTCATCAGGCAATGTCTATGGGCAACTGACTGCACTCAGACCAAAGGGGGCTAAATAATTACGCACATCCATCTTTGCAGTTATTTCTTTGTAAAAAATGTTTGGAATCATGTATGATTTTCGTTCCACTTCTCACTTTGTATTGGTTTTTCCAGTGGAATTCCAATAAAATGAATTCATGTTTGTGGCAGTAATATGACAAAATGTGGAAAAATGTGCAAAATGTGGGTTCTCTCATTAATTGGTAGCCAATAAAGAGCATACAGACAGGAGCATGAATAAGTCAAGCAGTTGAGTTCAGTACAGGTTGGCGCGTTGCCAGTCTGTTAGTGGTGGTAGTCCACAAATGATGAAGGCACTAAGAGCAGGGGGTAGAGATGGCCCGAACAGTTCGCCCCGGAAGCAGTATTCGGCGAACATCAGCTGTTCGCATTCGCGCCGAATAGCGAACATTTGGCGTGTTCGATTTGCCCCCTATACATCATCATTGAGCTAAACTTTGACCCCTTACCTTACAGTCAGCAGACACATGGCAGCCAATCAGCTAGCACCCCTTCCTGGACCCTCCACCCCCCTATCAAAAAGCAGTTGCGGTGGCCATATTGGATTAATTCTCTACTCGTTGCTGACTGTTCGTAAGAGCTGGGTCAGACTTGCTGCAGGTAGGTAGGGAAAGCATAAGGTAGGCCTGTGTTCTTGTTCCTCACTTGCTGTGAAAGCACTTCAAACAGCCCTATTGAGGGCTAGCACATCGGTCTGCTGTGTTTTGTTTGTGTGTGTGACACTCCCCAGCCCACTGACACCCAGAGCTGTGCATAATGTGATTTCTGCCCCTTGGGGATTGAAACCCAACTTTGTGTCAACTCCGTAATTTTTGATGGGACTTTTGGCATGGATCCCCCTCTGGCACATCCCTATCCAGGTGTTAGACCCCTTGAACAACTTTTTCACCACTTTTGTGGCCAGAAACAGTCTTTGTAGGTTTTAAAATTTGCCTGCCCACTGAAGTCTATGACAGTTCTCCAGATACAGCTGTTCGCGAACATTTGCGGAAGTTCATGTTTACCATTCGCGAATGGAAAATTCTATGTTCGCGACATCTCTAGTAGGGGTTGACGCCGAACTATTTCTAAGTGATTGCTCATGTCAAATGGCACACTTATCACTTTTTAGTAAGTGCAATTTTACAGTTAGGTCCATTAATATTTGGACAGAGACTGAGAGACAACTTTTTTTTAAAGTCTGGTTCTGTACATTACCTCAATGAATTTTCAACAAAACAACTGAGATGCAGTTGAAGTGCAGACTGTCAGCTTTAATTCAGGGGGGTGAACAAAAACAAATGCATAAAAATGTGAGGCAACTAAAGCATTTTTAACACAATCCCTTCATTTCAGGGGCTCAAAGTAATTGGACAAAATAACTGAAAATAAAATGTGCATTTCTAATATTTGGTTGAAAACCCTTTGCTGGCAATGACAGCCTGAACTTTTTAAAGGGACTCCGAGCAGTGCAGAAACTATGGAAAGATGCACATCATTTTAAAGCTCTCTTTCTCCTCTTTCCAATGATATATAAACCGCCACCCTACGCCTTTTAGTTTTCGCTATTTTCGCGATTGAAATTGCCACGGCCGCGATTTCGATCGCAAAAATAGAGAAAACTAAAAGGCGTAGGGCAACAATTTAGGTGTTGTCAGAAAGAGGAGAAAGAGAGCTTTAAAATGATATCCATCTTTCCATAGTTATTGTATTACACAGGGCGACTTTTTGTCAAAGTCAGCAGCTGCATTCAGCAGAATGGAGCTGCTGACACTGGGGAAAGTGTCGTCCTGTGTAATACAATATAACTATGGCTTGATGGATATCATTTTAAAGCTCTCTTTCTCCTCTTTCTGACGACACCTAGATCGTTGCCCTACGCCTTTTAGTTTTCTCTATTTTCGCGATCGAAATCGCGGCCGCGGCAATTTCAATCGCGAAAATAGCAAAAACTAAAAGACGTAGGGTGGTGGTTTATATATCATTGGAAAGAGGAGAAAGAGAGCTTTAGGGCTTGTTTCCACTGTTGCGACGTGATTTCGCCGGCATTCCGACGCTTGTAAAAACGCATGCGGATGCGTTTCCGCATGCGTTTTTACCCGCGATTTCGCGTGCGATTTCGCATGGCAGGGTGCCATGCGAAATTAACCATGACACTGCCAGGGCAAAATAAAATTGAAAAAGGTGCGAAATCGCACGCGAAATCGCGGGTAAAAACGCATGTAACAAACGCATGCGTTTTTACTATTAAATACATTAGCGGCGATTCGCATGCATTCCACTCGCAGGCGAATTCGTTGGCTCTTTTGTGCGTTTTTTTACCGCTGAAAAAAACGCACCTCAACAACGCTACAGTGGAAACAGGCCCATCCACTTGCATTACATGTGCGAATCTGCATGCGTTGGATGCATGCAGATTCGCGATAGTGGAAACGAGCCCTGAAAATGATATGCATCTTTCCATAGTTTCTGCACTGCTCGGAATCCCTTTAACCTCCTGAGCGATAATCCCGAGCTGAGCTCGGGGTATATCGCGCAGGAGGATTTCTCAGGCCCTGGTGGGCCGATTTGCATAATTTTTTTTTGTTACACGCAGCTAGCACTTTGCTAGCTGCGTGTAACTTCCGCTCGCCGCCGATCCGCCGCCGCTCGCCGTGCCGTGCAGCCCCCCCCCTACCCGACCCCTTGTGCAGCCTGGCCAATCAGTGCCAGGCAGCGCTGAGGGGTGGATTGGGACTCCCTCTGACGTCACGACGTCCATGACGTCGGTGACGTCATCCCGCCCCGTCGCCATGGCGACCGGGGAAGCCCAGCAGGAAATCCCATTCTGAACGGGATTTCCTGCTTACTCTGATCGCCGAAGGCGATCGGAGTGGGTGGGGGATGCCGCTGCGCTGCGGCTATCATGTAGCGAGCCCTGGGCTCGCTACATAATTTAAAAAATAAAAATTTAAAAAAAATAGTGCTGCGCCACCTCCTGGGCGATATAATTGTATCGCCCAGAGGGTTAACTCATAGACATCAGTAGTTGCTGTGTTTCCCTTGTTAATGATCTGTCAGGCCTTTATTGCAGCAGCTTTCAGTTGCTGATTGTTTGTGGGCCCTTCTGTCCCAAGTTTAGTCTCCATCAAATGAAATACATGCTCAGTTGGGTTACGATTGGGAGATTGACTAGGCCATTCAGTCATTTTCCACTTCTTTACTTTAATAAACTCCTGGGCTGCTTTGGTTGTTTGTCTTAGGTCATTGTCCATCTGTATCATGAAACACGCCCCCCCTCAATCGATTTGACTGCATTTAGCTGAATTTGACCAGACTATATGTCTCTGAACACCTCAGAATTAATTTGGCTGCTTTTGTCCTGTGTCACATCATCAATAAACACTACTGTCTCAGTTCCACTGGCAGCTAATCACACCCAAACCATCACACTGCCTCCACTGTGTTTTACTGATGATGTGGTATGCTTTGGATAATGAGCTGTTCCACGCCTTCTCCTTAATTTTTTTCTTGCCATCATTCTGGTAGAGGTTAATCTTGGTTTCATCTGTCCAAAGAATGTTTTTCCAGAACTATGCTGGCTTTTTTACATGTTCTTTAGCAAAGTCCAATCTAGCTTTTCGATTCTTGAGACTTATGAGTGGCTTGCACCTTGCAGTGCACCCTCTGTATTTAGTATGCAGTCCTCTCTTTAACCTATTTTGGTTCCTGGACGTAGAAACTACGTCCAGGAACCATGCGCTCTCCCGAGGCCGATCGCGCGCCTGCACGCGCGCTCCCGGCCCGTGGTTCGTTAGCCAGGCAATCAGTGAATCGGGCTATGGAGCCCAATCACTGATTCCTCTCCCCCGCTGAAAAAGCAACAGCTTCTCTCGGAAGCTGCGCCTTTTCTGGCTGTTACCTCCCCCATGCGTCGCTCTAAGCGTGTAACGCTTAGAGTGACGTCATGTAAACAAACTCATGGCCGCCATCTTGTGGCCAAAAAGTAAGACTACAACTAAAAGTTAAAAAAAATGAAAATCAACACACATTTACATTATAAACATATTGTTTACCTCCCACCCTCCCAAAACTACCCAAATAAAATGTTTAATATAAAAAAAAAAAATTACAATAAAAAAAAACAACATGTAAATATTTATCTAAGGGTCTAAACTTTTTAAATATCAATGGAAAGATGAAATATTTCTATATTTTTATTATTTTAAACTTGTAAATAGTGATAGATGCAAAACGGAAAATATGCACCTTTATTTCCAAATAAAATATTGTTGCCATACATTGTGATAGGGACATAATTTTAACGGTGTAATAACCGGGACATATGGGCAAATACAATACGTGAGTTTTAATTATGGAGGCATGTATTATTTTAAAATTATAATGACTGAAAACTGAGAAATAATCAATTTTTTCCGTTATTTTCTTATTCTTCCTGTTAAAATGCATTTACAGTAAAGTGGCTCTTAGCAAAATGTACCCCCCCAAAGAAAGCCTAATTGGTGGCGGAAAAAACAAGATATAGATCAGTTCATTGTGATAAGTAGTGATAAAGTTATAGGCTAATGAATGGGAGGTGAACATTTCTCAAGTGAAAACGACGGAACGCGAATGGGTTAAGGTAGACTTAGATATCGATATGCCTACCCCCGGAGAGAATTGTTCATTTCATTGGCTGTTGTGAAGGGGTTTCCCTTTGCCATGAAAATGATTCTACGATCATCCACCACTGTCGTGTTCCATGGACGTCCAGGTCTTTTTAAATTGCTGTGTTCACCAGTGCTTGCTTTCTTTCTTAGGGTGTACCAAACTGTAGATTTTCCCACTCATAATATTGTAGCAATTTCTCGGATGAGGGTTTTGTTTTTGTTTTTTGCATCATAAAGGGGAACTTCAGCCTAAACAAACATACTGTCATTAACCTTTTCGGGACCGCCTCTATGAGATCCTACGCCGCACTTGTGGCTGTTCTAGCCTGATGCGGCGTGGATCTACGCCGGCCCGCAGTTTCCGCTCCCGACGCGATCGTGCGCACCCGGAGGGGGAGATTAAGCTGTCATATGACAGCCAACATCTCTCCCGAGTGATCAGCAGCCATCGCGTATGGCTGCTGATCACATGATCACTACGATCGCCGTCGGATCGTAGTGATCAGTTTGACAGCTGCGGCGGTAGGGGGGGGGGGAGAAGAGGATCCACTCACCTCCCTGCCGTTCCAGCGACGATCGGCGCCCCCCTCCGCTCTGGCCGGCATCTCCGCTCCGTCTGACGTCAGCGCCGGGTCCCGGCTTGATGACGTCATCAAGCCGCGACCCGGAACTGATTGTCAGACAGAACGGAGATGCCGGCTGGAGAAGAGGGTCCCGTGCAGCTCATCGCTGGAGCCTGGAAGGTAAGTAAAGGCTGCTGGCAGAAGGGGGGGCCCAGGCCACCATGGGGGGACACAAATTCAGGCAGCCACAGACGGGATCCGGCCGCCTGATCCCCTTAAACGCGCGCACCCCCTTCCCGCGCAAAATGCCTGGTCCTTAAAGGGGGGTAGGTGGCCGATCCCGAAAAGGTTAAGTTACATTAGTTATGTTAATTAGAATAGATAGGTAATATAATCTCTTACCCACCCCGTTTTAAAAGCACATGCAAATGTTTGTGATTCATGGGGGCAGCCATCTTTGTCATGGGGGCAGCCATCTTTTTGGTTGAAAGGAGGTGACAGGGAGCATGAGACACAGTTCCAACTGTCCTGTGTGCTGATCACCCCTCCCAGCTGCACGTGCTAGGCTTTAAATGTCAAATTCAAAATGGAAAAAAAAAATTGCACCAAAACAGCAGAACGAGAACAACAACATCAGAAATCCCATCATGCTTTGCACAGCATTAGGGGAAAAATGCCCGGGCAGTTTTTTTCTGTGCAGCTAAAAATTAGGCTTGTATAAGAGAAAAAAAGTTCTGATGCTGTGAAACAGTTAAAGAAACACCAGGCCTTTCCAGTGCTGCTGAGTCAATTTTTAGTCTGGAGGTTCACTTTTTCATCTGCATGGAGAGCCCCTTTGACCACATGTTGTCTGTTGACAGCAACATCTTCCACATGCAAGCACAACACCACAACACTTCAGGCCTTTTAATTGCTTCATTGATAATGACATAATGATGGACTTTCCCACACCTGCCCATGAAATAGCCTTTGAGTCAACTGTCCAATTATTTTTGAGCCCCTGAACTGAAGGGATTGTGTTAAAAAAATATGCAATTGGTTTGTTCACCCCACTGAATTAAAGCTGAAAGTCTGCACTTCAACTGCATCTGAGTTGTTTCATTTAAAACTCATTGTGGCAATGAACAGATCCAAAGTTAGAAAATGTTTCCTCTGTCCAAATATTTATGGACCTAACTGTATATTTACTTTTTAAAAAAGGATTAACAGACTATTTGAACACTCCTCCTTGTTTATGTTGGTGGGGGGAGGGGGTGGTGCTTTGCCTGCCAAACTTATCAGACAATATAATTTAAGCATGTTTCTGGATATGAGATGAGATTTAATTAAAACCTTACAATGTTGGCCCAGGCCTTGTAAGTTTTTTTGCCCTACTCTGGATCAAATGGGATATGTGTAAGTTCAGGATGGTGTTTAATTATTTTTTTATGTATTTTTATAAAAAAAAATTCCTGGCTGGACTTAATGCACAAATGTTTTTTTTTTCAACCAAACTAACTATGTAACTATGTATATGTGCCAAGGAGTATTTGAGATGTTAAAGGGATACTTAAGCCTAAGGAAATAAAATCAGTTTTACTCACCTGGGGCTTCTACTAGCCCCCTGCATTTGCCCTATGCCTTCACAGCCACGATTGGATCCTCCTGTCCCCCTTCGCTAGCTACTTTCATTTTCGGCCTTGTGGCCTACTGCGCCTGCGCAGGCCTGGCCACGCATCTCCTGCTACGCGTTCCCGTCTGCAATAGTACCTTGTGCAGGCGCAGGACGCTGTTGAGGACAGGAACGCGTAGAAGGCTATGTGTGGCCAAGCTTGTTGGGTCTGTCAGTGAAGTGAAAGTAGCTGGTGGTGTGGGACAGGAGGATCCGATCGTGACTGCGAGGGCATGGGACAGCTGCAGGGGGCTGGTAGAAGCCCCAGGTGACTAAAACTGATTTTTTTTAAATTTTATATGAACAGTAAATAATGAAACAGAGAGCAAGGTAGGTGTTTTCTCTAATGTACCCACTGATACATATGGTAAAATACATCAGGATGCTTCGTCTCTGGTTCACTTTAAGTGTCTCTTTAAACATAATTTTGCCTTCTTGAATGAAAGCCAAATTGTCGGTATGTTTAGCATTGCTTTTTGATAGAGGGCCTTTGTGCCTCTTTAAGCCTGGTTACCGGTCTGGGTATTCTTTAGTACTTGAGATGTTTCCTCACATCAGGAGGTAATGAACCAATATCCTGCCACTGCCACCAGGAAGACCAGCGAATGTTTTCCCAGACTGACCCAATCCTGTGAGAATGTAATCTCTCACCTTGTTCTCGTTGTTGCAGACAGGATGGAGTAATGGTGACACCACTGAACTATCTTAATGAGATTTATACTGACTGGGCTACTTGGGTCGAGAACATCTTTCACATACAAAAAAAAAGCTGTGAAAACAACTCCCTGTCATTAGAGGCTTAAGTGACAGGCAGCTGGAAGAGACAGACAGGGCCAGATTCATACATCTTGCTGCCTAAAGTGAGTTTAAAATAACAATCTCTCTCTCCCCTTCTCCACAAACACACACACACTTTCTGGTGGGAAACCAAAATGTATGTGTGAAAGGATCTTTGTAGTCTGTCGTGGGGGACAAATAAAAATGGGGCTCTCCAAAAACATTGCATCACGTTCATCCATCCACCTACCATCTGACCATTGACCACCCTATTTGATGCCCATATTAAAGACCATTTGACCTTTTTAAAAACCTAACTCCTGGAGATGGACCTTGAGGCCGGTTTCACACTGCCGGCCTGCGTTGCTGGTGCGATGCAATTAGATAATTGCATGACGCCGCAATGCTAAAAAAATGTGTTTTCCTACTTTCTATTACTCATACAGTTAACATATTTGCTTTAGTGCACAAGTAATATTGTCTGTCTACAAATTACAAGTTTTCAAAGTGTAGTTTATCTTGCCCTGAAAGCTGCCAATGCATTTTATTCCAGCTGCTTTTTATTATATATTAAAATCTTCTAGTGAACTGTTCTGAACTGTATGTATGCTAGAAGCACTGGAAGATTCTCAGAGAGTGTTTTCAGTTGTTTGCACACACATTTAACAACATTGGAATGCAAACAAAGATACTGTTATCTCCAGTCTGGATGCAGATCTCAAACTGAATAACCTTTCCATGACAGGACAAGGTGCTGTGTTTAACCATTTCAATGATGTTCTCCTACAATTTTTTTTCTGGGGTAGTAGCTCTAAAGCTGTAAGGAATGTTTTAGAGCAAAATAGAAATGCTGACTTTCAGACCACTTTAATACACAGTAATCCCCCTTCTGGCATCAGGCCAAGCAGGAAGTGAGGCAGGCTCTCTAGCACTCACTTCCTGTGGCTGAAAAGACAAATTGCGTTGAAGGGTGTTGACAATTTGACAAAATACGCAAAATAATAATATGCATGCCGCAATGCGAATGCAAAAACTTTTTTAAAAGTCTGCCTCGCCATAGACTTACATCACTTCCGGTCCGCCGCACATCACTGCGCATGCCTCCTCCAACGCGATGTTTCCCTTGCATTGGCGTATGGCGAAAGCCGCCACTTCCAGCGCATCACCTTGCACTGTCCAGGTATAAATGGCCCCATAGACTTTCATTGCCTTAGCATCACCGCAGGGTAACACGACGCAAAAAAAATGCCCCAGTGGGATAGGGACCTCAAGGTAAATACAGACTTAGATAGACCACTAGCTGTGTGTCCTGTTTTAGCCAGGTGGGATGCAGTGTATTATTTAGCTACACAGAACTGATTACTATTTAGCTACACACAGGTGATGGCCTGTTTCGGACTGTTGGTCCTCCTCAGTGCATAGCAGGGAATCCCTGCCATGCACTGAGGAGGACCAACAGTCCAAAACAGGCTGTCTGCACGTTGGCTTGATGTGGCTCTGTAAAATGTAAAGCTATAGGCTTGCTATACACCAGCAGTTCTGGATGTAAGCCTGGCAGCAGGGGCATAAAGAGGTAATTTGCATATTCAGCAGTGGTGCATTGTGGGTAACCACAGTTACACAAATCTGAAATATTGCAAATGCCTTCTGTTCTAAGAAGGCAAAGCACACTTAATCATGTTGTGCGATTCTCATTTCTTTTCATGGCTGTTTCACAGATAATTTGCATGCATGAGGAAGCTATGACAACCCATTAGTGTGGGTCTCTGTTACATCTGCCATTGTCCTCTTCATCGGAGGTAAATTATACCCTTGCAGACAGTACATCGGCCACCCCTGCCAGACACAGTAGTCCCTCTTCTGTAGTGTAATTACTAAAGGCTGACAGAGGTGAATGTAATGAAGGCTGGTGGTCTCAGGTCCTCCTGCCAACCCTCCGATGTGTAAACCCCAGCCAATGACCAACCGCACCAGGTTTGAGGGTTGTGCCATTAACAGTGCAAGAATGGCAGCAATTATATATTCCCCTTGAAAAGCAATAGGGAAATTTTGATCGGCGTTTGTAGGCTCCACCCACTTTCCTGAATATTAATTCCAGTCACCCGGTGACCAACTATGCAAAGTTTGACAACCTTGCCATTAACAGTGTAAGAATGGTTGCAGTTTACATTTTCCTAGCGAAATTTGTATTTGTTTCTGCCCACTTTTTGATTATGGGGCTAAAAAGTATCCTATATGTTATTCCAGGTAATGTACTATGTGTGTGCCAAATTCCATTCAAATCCATTCAGCCATTGTTGCGTGAGTAACAAACATCCAAACTTTCGCATTTATAATATTAGTAAGAAGATTTAGTCAGTGAAGCCAGTTTATTCTGAAACCAATGAAAAGAATAAGCACATTGAAAGAAACCGGTGCACAGGCCTTTAAATTACTGCAGAGATCACCCTAAAACTTAGGGGTAGGCAGGTTGACACGAAAAGTAGACAATTTGAAAAGAACAACCGCCACTCAAAACGATCTTTTACTGCAAACTTCATAACTTTTTATTGTGGAGAGAAAAAATCGTAGAAACCACCCTGTAAAACAAAGAACCCTCATAAAAACAAGATGTGGGCATCATTCTAAGAGTACTCCTGGAACACTCGCAAGCAGGGCCGGATTTAGCACTAGGCACTGTAGGCACGTGCCTACAGGCGCCATGTGCTACAGAGGCGGCAGACAGCAGCGCAGCAAATCTCTCCAGCTGTCCTCACTCACCATGACAGCGCGCCCCGCTCCACATCCGACCCGGCTGTTTATCGGGTGTTGTAACGCAGCGCTAATATTCGCTGCAATGCCGCCCCACTCTGCACTGAATATCTCAGTGCATCTGCTGACAGAGCTCCTGCGACAGGGGAGAGGGAGGGGCGGTGTGCCCAAACTTCCGTCGGGACTCTCGGAGAGAGTGTGTAGTCGCTCAAGCAGAGCTTTCTCCCCGGATAGGCATGAGAGGGAACGAACAGACTTCATGCTGCTGCAGCTCCAGCCGTTGAAAGAGTGTGGGATCCTCCTCCCTCTCCTCAAGGAAACTTCAAAGGCTGTCTCTGCTGTGCTGGTGAAGTATTTTTTTTCTTTTTAGCAGTTTGATTGTCCGGAGGTTAGGGGGGATGGAGGGGGTTGTAAAATGTGTGTACATTGTATGTATGCGTGTTGTGTGAGCCAGGGTGTGTGTATGTGTGTGCCAGGATGTCTGTGTGTGTCCACAGCATGTGTGTGTGTACAGTGTGCATGTGTGTGTGTCTATGTGTGTGTGTGTATGTGTATGTGTGTGGCAGAGTGTGTGTGTGTGTGTGTGTGTGTGTGTGTGTCAGAGTGTGTGTGTGTGTGTATGTATGTGTGCATGTGTGTGGCAGAGTGTGTGTGCGTCTCTTTGTGTACCAGCGTGTGTGTGTGTGTGTGTGTGTGTGTGTGTGCATGTGTGTGGCAGAGTGTGTGTGTCTTTGTGTGTGTGTATCCACAGTGTGTGTGTGTGTGCCAGAGAGTGTGTTTGTGTGCAGGGCCAGCACTACTATAGGCAAGGGGGGCATTACCCCCTGGCACCAGAGTCCGTAGGGACCCCCAAGTGTATACCATTTTGCCCCTTCAGTTTGCCCTACTGCGGCTACCTGTGGCTTGTGTAACTGTGCTGTGTGGATGGTAGTGTGTTGTGAGTCGTCAGCTCAGCAGGCAGGGGAGGGAGGCAGGGATACATACGTTACCTGTTTTGAATCATGGTTTCCATGGTTCCCTTTCCGCCTGTTGGAACGCAGTGGCGCTCTCCCACCACGTGATGTCACATTCCAGCATCACATCGGGGAGAGCGCCGCTACTGTTTACCAGGCAGGACGAGAACCATGTAAACCACAATGCCTCCTTCCTGTGCCTGCTGAGCTGCTGACTTACCCCATCACCATCCGCACAACACAGTTTTACAACCGCGGGTGGCCATGGCAGGGCAAACTGAATTTTTTAAGGGGCAAAATGGGAGAAGCTTTGGGGGCTCCTACGGACTTTGAATCAGGTAAAGTATGTGCATACCTCCCTCCCCTGCCTGCTGAGCTGCCCACCACCATCCACACCACACAGCTATGCCCACCACCATCCACACCACACAGCTATGCCCACCACCATCCACACCACTCAGCTATGCCCACCATCATCCACACCACACAGCTATGCCCACCACCATCCACACCACACAGCTATGCCCACCATCCACACCACACAGCTATGCCCACCACCATCCACACCACACAGCTATGCCCACCACCATCCACACCACACAGTTATGCCCACCACCATCCACACCACACAGTTATGCCCACCACCATCCAAACACTGTTACACAAGCCGTGGCTGTGTTGCTGCGAGAAATGCACCAAAAAGGTATCCTGCTGTAGCCATGAAGTCATGTTGCATGCCGCAAGGGAGGGAAGAGACACAGAACTTGCAGCCATTAATATCTCCTGTAAAGTGCTGTGGCTGTTTAGACCTGCAGGCACTGGTGTTCTCACATTTTCAACAATGCTTATTAAAATACCTGAATTTTCTGGAAGTAAATCTTTGTGAGGGCTCACCCTGCTGCCATGCCATTTCAGGTCTCTCCCTACTTAATGTTCCCTGGGGCCCCTGCACTGTTTCTGCCATTGTACCAACTCACCTGCCCTGGTGCATTCACTCCCCGTCTTCATCCTTGCTAGTTGTATCATCTCAGTAACCTGGCCCATGTCATTATGTAATAACTAGCAAGGATGAAGACGAGAGTGTACGGACTAATAGAGCAGTGCGCCAGGACAGGTGAGATGGTACGCTGGCAAAAATATTGCAGGGGCCCCCATGGAGCCCAAGTCAAAGGGAGACCTGGGATGGCCTGGCAGTGCATGAGGGGTTGGGGGATAGATCAAGATGGGGACAGGCTGGCCAGAGTTTGCCAGTATACAGCGCCCTGCACACTGCAAATCAGTTTTGCGATTTCGTTTCCGATTTTCAATTCCGATTTTCCCTGAATACATTCAACAGAAAAATGGATCAAAAAAATGCAGCATGCAGTAAAGATTAAAAATCGGAATTGGATGTAAAAAATATAAAAAAGCGGAATCGCAATCGCATGCAGTGTGCAGGGAACCTACACCCGCTTGTGACTGGCATTTGGGGCTGGTCTTTGATGCACCACACTGCTCTTTATAGAGACAACGTGCTCTAAATTTGGTAAAATCTGATTGTAAAGGGGGTGTGGCCTGTGCAAAGGGGCGGGGTTAAGGGCGCCAGAACTTCTGTGCCTATAGGCTCCTAAGCTGTAAATCCGGCCCTGCTCGCAAGCCTCAGATAACCACTCATGCGCACTCAGACTGGACAATGAAAATAATACTTGGTCTCTTAGAATGCTGTGGGGAGGAGAATTCTGTGTAGTTAAACAGCCTAGCCTAAGTATCACTGGGAGGGTAAGTCAACATATCAAAATATAGCTATAGGAATTGTTTCTGATGCTGTAATCAGGAAAATTACTGTAAAAGTGGGTATCCTGAATAACTTACTGCATTCCACTATATGTCAGTACAGTGCCTCTTTGCTTAACCCATAAGTAGCTTCAATAAAGTTATCTTGTTTGAGATAAGTGCACTGCATTTGCCCTAAGTTGGCAGTACTTGTTGTGCTTTAAATTCTTGTAATGCTTTGATCCCTCTCTACTAGCAGAAAATATAGAAACTGAAAGCAGTCCTCTGTTATCTCACACTGCCCCCTAGTGACAAGTGGCCATAAATACACACTACAACAGTACTGATTAAAAGCAGGGGAAAACAAAAGTTTGCTTTCTTAAAACTGAAAGAATTTGCGATAATTCAGGTTGGAGTGAGCTTGAGATGTCTCCCAGTGCATCACTGCTGAATATATGCAAATTAACCATTGTTACCCTTAGAAGCTAAACACACCTCCAGAACCGCTGGATGCAATGATGTGTCCACTTCAATGGTAACAATGGTTAATTTGCATATATTCAGCAGTGATTCACTGGGAGACATCTCAAGGTCACTCCAACCTGAATTATCGCAAATTCTTTCTGTTTTAGGAAAGCAAACTTTTGTTTTTCTTAACATCTTAGTAAGGGGGCTTTCAGGACCATTGTAGTCCCTTACACACTCCAATGAGTTCTGGGTCACCATGAACTTGCTGGTTAGTCTGTACCTTAAAAGCGAAATGTAACCAATAAGAAATAAAAAAAGGTGTTAAAATACTTCCAAGCCTCTAAATGAATTGGTTGCTGAAGGGTTAATAGATGAGTCTGCTTATTTCTGGTAACCCTGGGGGAGGCGGCTCCTTATAACATGTAAACTGTAGAGAATAAACAGAAGGAAGTTCCATTACTGCAATGCACCTCCTCCTGCAGCGATGGTCAGAGGAGCGCGTGTCCTAACACCTCGTCTATAAGTAGGGGGACATGTTCTGGACCTGCGTGACCCGACTGCAGCGATGGTCAGAGGAGCGCTTGGCCTAACACCTCGTCTATAAGTAGGGGGACATGTTCTGGACCTGCGTGACCCGACTGCATTAGTGGCCCGCAGCACATGTCTCTGACGCTGACACCAGTAATTACAGGAATAATAATATTGCAGTGATTTTATGTGATGTACGGCAGCATATTTATAAAGCACGGCGGTACCCCAGTCATCAGGAGAGAACATCGTGCTTGTCTTCGGCGGAGCAGAAAGTTCTGCGGGGCGGGAAGAGGATGCCTCCATCACCGTGTGAATTAGGCAGACATTGTGTTCCTTCTGCAGCTATGAACATTCTTCTTATCATTAACTTGTCATGTAAAGTCCTGAATACCAGGCAAGGCACTTCCAGCAGGTTCATTAATATTTCATTACAGCTGTGAACCCTGCTGGGAATAGACAGACGGCACTCCAAGCAAGAGCGGCACATTAGAGAGGCTGGAGACGCGGGCGTCAGCGCTGCTTCACTCTCCGCTCAGATATGGTCTACGAGAACGACAAGACACCTTGTAATGACTCCATTACTTGTCAGTTGGGCCGCAGTCGCACCTGAGCTAGCAGACGACTCCGCCCGTGCATCCAGCAGCCACACTCTGACAGTCAGACCGCTGCAGAAATAATCAGCTCTCTGTCAGGGGAAACTGTAAAAGCAGAGAAGGCAGGGCAAGTGTCTGTATCCTTCAAGGACACTTAGGCCCAGATTTACATCACAGGAGCTTATAGGCACAGATGTCTTGGCAACATAGACTTTGCGCTCCCCATCAAGTGTAATGGCGGGCCCAGCCAGCTGTCACTTCGCCTTTGCTTCCTTTGACCTCGAACATAGGTAGCTACAGGTGTCCCTTAGTTTTAGGTCGCCAGAGGTACCCACCGTATCAAATTGCACCTGACTGAAAGGAGATCAGGTCAGTGGAAGGCCAAGAGCTGGGTGAGTACCCTCTCATTTACATTCTGCTCAGGACTCTGAATAGGGAAGGAGGAAGGGAGGCACTCAAGGAGCAGCGTGAGCCGCCTTACTATCATCAGGCGCCTGTAGGCATGTGCCTACAGTGCCTTGTGTTAAATCCGGCCCTGAAGACACCGAAAGTGAGAGAGATATGGAGGCTATGATATTTCATTCCTTTTAGGGCTCGTTTCCACTACAAGGAAGTGAATTGACATGGTATTTTCTGCACACGAATTCGCATTTCGCGTGCATTTGCGGCTGTTTTTGCATTCAATTTTCCCGTTGTCATTCATCACTATTGACATACGCGCACAAAAACAGATAAAAAAAACCCCATGAAAACCGTGTAAACCCCGCGTAAAATTGTTACAGAAGCGAACATTTTTTTTCCCGCTTATGGAGAAAACAATTTTCACCTGAAATAGAAACAGGCACATTAAAATACATGGTGTATGCGAATTTGTGTGCGGCAAATATACGTGAATTCACCATAGTGGAAATGGGCCCTTAAAGGGAACCAGAGACGAAGCACCCTTTTGTATTTTACCATATATATCAGTAAGAACATCAGAGAAAACACCTACCCTGCTCTCTGTTTCATCCTCACTGCTAAAAGTGTCTGTTATCAGCTGTGATAAGAATCCCAGATTGAGCATTCAGTCTGGCTTTGCAGGGAATAATTATAGCTGAGTCATTATAGCAGAGCCACAAGGGGGCAGGCTTGGGCTTGAAAAGACACCAGAGAAGACAGACTCAGCTATAATCTTTCCGTAGCAAAGCTAGACTGAGTGCTCAGTCGGGGATTCTTATCAGAGGTGATAACAGTCAGATTAAACAGAGAACAATGAAACAAAGAGCAGATTAGGTGTTTACTGTCATGTTCCCACTGATTTATAAGGTAAAATACAAGAGGGTGCTTCATCTCTGGTTCTCTTTAATACCATTTGCTGCTGATCCTCTGCTTTTAAGGCTGTGTTCCCACTTGAGCGGGGAATAGACATTTCTTGTCCGTTCTCCGCTCATCACAACACAGACAGTGAACGGTACTTTTTTATACATCCCCCACCAAACCCATGGTTTGCGCCGCTCCCCCACCCGCTGCATCACACATGCTGCGCTCCTTTTCCCACCGTCACCTCTCCCTGACACGTGTGTGTGTGCAGCCCAGCAATGTCGCCCAAGGGAATCAGCGCCTGATCCCTGATGGTGGACATCAGTTGGGCTGGTGTATGCAGGGGAGGACTGGCCAGGGGAAGGGGGGAGATTTCCCCCCAGGCTGCCTCTCCTTTAATGATTTGGGGCTGGCTGATCCATCAACTACTTCGATAATTATCCAATCGGACAGTGGCGTAGCTAAGGAGCTCAGGGCCCCGATGCAAGTTTTACAATGGGGCCCCCCAAGCACTCTATACATAAATTGATACAGCGCACCAAAACCTGCCAATGGCAATTACAATGTCAGAGGTGCAAGAAGGGGATGGGGAACAGCTTGTTAATGATTACTACTATTCAAAGCATCTATAGAAGTGATTATTATGAGCACAGGACCAATAGAGAGCTAATACTGTAGTTGACGGAGGGCCCTTCGGGGCCCCTCTGGCCCAAGGGCCCCGATGCGGTCGCAACCTCTGCAACCCCTATTGCTACGCCCCTGCAATCGGATAAAAATCTGTGCCGCCACAAGCATGCCCAATCAACAATTTGACTTATTTTGGGTGGAAAGTAGTTGAATGTATCAATCTGAGATGCTGGAAAATCTCAGGCCGATGTATTCGTTAAGTGCAATAATAACAAACTATGTACGCAATGGAAACCCCAGCGTTTTCCCTCAAAATCTATTATGTACCCCACGGTGCCTGTGCATTTATACTTTACCTGTCATGCTGTCCCTCAAGTATCCGTGCTGTATTTCTGCATTGGCATGACCATGTGACTACCGGTATATAGCACGTGGGGCGCATGTGACGTCATTTGGGCTGGGGCTGCCGTGAAACCGGGCCTCTAGTTTGTGTTTACCCTCCAGGCCAAAAGGTCCCAGTCCTCCCCTGGGTGTATGCAATTCTCATACTGTAGATGTCCTTGACAGGTTTGTTGCACCATAGGAATTGTTATCTATAGAATGCTTGGGGGCCCAATGTAACACTGGGGCCCAAAATTTTGACACTTTTTTTCCTTAAAAGTTTGGGTAACTTTAGTGAGATTTCTCTCATGTTGTGACTCTGCAGTGAGAAGTTCTACGGCCCAGTTTTCTGAGGATAAGCTGTTTACTGCAAGTTACGGTAACTTAATGTTAAACTTAAAAATTAATACCTCTCCACAGAGCTCTTTCCCCGCTGTTCCTGTAAAGTGCACAAAAATCCAGCAAAATATCAAAAGCAGCCAGCGAGCACCGCAATGACAGCATGGCAGCTTCATGATGAGACAGACTCTTCAACCAGCGAATATTCCGGGGTGCGATTAGGAGTCCGGTACAGTTAGTTTGGCCTTTTTACCAGTTTGCTGCTTGGCAATCACCACTAAAGCAGGACTCTAAAAGATGTTTTATTTTATTTTATTTGTGTCAATCCATCACAAAAACAATGAGGCGCTCGACGAGTCTTACTCAACACCAGCTGTTGGCACTTTATTGTTATTGACCTGAGGAAGAGGGACAGACATGTGAAATGCATTGTCCTTGTGTTTTTGTGCAACAAAATTGAAATATTCCACCATTTATGCCTGGTGTGTAACTTCAAGAGAGGTAAGCCAGCATTACCTCACTTTTTAAGCTGTTTTTAATTATTTTATATATTATGAGCACCTCCACTTAGTGGTTTATCTTGCCATCGTTTTGTTCATTATAGTGGAGTATGTGGTACTGGAACACAGGGGCGTTGCTAGCCCCAAAGATCAGTGGCACGTGCCCCGGATCTATTCTGGGGTGTACTGGGTGTCCCCCAGGCAGAGTAGAGGCACCACAGCACCCAACATTGCACCACACAGTACCCAGCATGCCCCACAAAGGCATCCCAGCACCTAGCATAGCACTACAGAGCACCCAGCATGGCATTACAGCACCCAGCGTGCCCCACAGAGGCACCGTAGCACCCAGCATGACACCATAGCACCCAACATGGCATGGCACCACAGCACACAGCAATGCTGGGTGTTATGGTGCCTCTATGTGGGCATATTGGGTGCTACCATGCCATGCTAGGTGCTGTGATGCCTTTATGGGGGCATGAAGGGAGCTGTGGGTCTTCTATGGGGGCATGCTGGGAGTTGTGGTGCCTCAATGGGTGACCTCCGATAGGTTTGGTATTGCCTACACAGGCAAGGGCATGTGCCTGCTCCACACAAGAGGGCACGCATGTCACCAGGGGCATACACTCCCGATGACGTGCACGCTCTCACATGGGCACTCATACGCTCCTGCACATGCGCAGAAGACGCCAACCCATCTGGGGTTGGCGATCCTTAGTGGCTGGCAGCAGGCAAGACACCGAAGAGGACTGGCGCTGCAGCGAGGGAGCCAAATGACTTCTTGGGGCTGGAAAAAGCCCTGGTTAAGTAAAACTGCAATGCTTTATTTGCCTGGGAAGTCCTTTAACAGTAAGGAGAGCTGATGCAGGAGATAAACAAATAAGGAGAGATAATTCATGAGATAAACAGATAAGAGGAAATAAGTAATATCAAATATCAAATAAAGATAAAGCATAAGTTGTCAGTTAAAGTGTACCTGAGAGAAAATAAGAATAAGGACTTATGTACACACGATGCATTTTTTCAGTCGATTTTCTGTCTGATCGATTTTAAATTTGATTTTCCGGTCGATTTCCCGATCGATTCTCTTATCTTTCCATTCACTTCTATGAGAAATCGACCAGAAAAACGATCGAAAATAATATCGGAAATGACGGAAATTATCTATCGAACCATCCATCTAACACAAAATTGTATGGTGTGTACCTAGTGTTACATGTACCTTTTCCAGTTCTGGGCCCCTCTGCAGCTGTGGGGGCTGCTGCTCGTATAGTTACACCTCTATCTATTAAGCTAAGTACACACGGGGGACAATTGTAGCTGTCGCTAGCACACGGGAGCGTGTGCGCGACAGCTCGGCGACAATTCGTAGCCAAGTCCCTCTGCATCCACACGGCAGCAGAGGGATTAGCGATGCGGCGGAAGCTGTCGCCGAGGTTCCTCCCCCCCACCGGAAGCTCCGTGTGCCGTGTGTGGGTTGCTGTCGCTAACCCGCATACACATGCGGGACTAGCGACAGTTCCGGCGAAGTTGCGGCGACAGCTGTAGCCGGCGATTGAACATGTCAATCGCCTGGCGACAGCTCCGACGGGCGACGGTTCGGGGCGCGCGCGTCATACACACGGGTGACCTGTCGCCGCAACACGCGCGTGCCACGTGGTTGCGGCGACGGCCGTACCCCGTGTGTATGAGCCTTAACTCTACACTACATAGGCAAACACAGGGCAGCAGCATGTGTACAGAGCATGGAGCAGCAGTGTGTGTACAGAGCATGGAGCAGCAGTGTCTGCACAGAGCATGGAACAGCAGCGTGTGTACAGAGCATGGAGCAGCAGCTTGTGTACAGAGCATGGAGCAGCAGCGTGTGTACAGAGCATGGAGCAGCAGCGTGTGTACAGAGCATGGAGCAGCAGCGTGTGTACAGAGCATGGAGCAGCAGCGTGTGTACAAAGCATGGAGCAGCAGTGTGTACAGAGCATGGAGCAGCAGTGTGTACAGAGCATGGAGCAGAAGTGTGTACAGAGCATGGAGAAGCAGTGTGTGTACAGAGCATGGAGCAGCAGCGCGTGTACAGAGCATGGAGCAGCAGCGTGTACAGAGCATGGAGCAGCAGTGTGTGTACAGAGCATGGAGCAGCAGTGTCTGTACAGAGCATGGAGCAGCAGCGTGTACAGAGCATGGAGCAGCAGTGTGTACAGAGCATGCAGCAGCTCTGGGGAACTGAGAGTCAGGAATGAGCACAGCCCTGTTCCCTGCTGGGTGAATGCTTCACTTTCCCCTTGATTACCAATGTCGGCTGTCCTCATTATTATCTGTATCTAAACTGTTCCTGATCGATCCCATATTCGATCATTGCATTATGTGTACTCAGCATGATGTCCTACCATATTATTAGACTGTATTGTGTGGGGCTGAGGGAAACCTTTCAGGAATCCCCCCCCTCCCCCGCCCCCTTGAAAATCCTGGGTCTGCCCCTGACAGAGTGTCAATAAGATACTAATAACTCCAAGTTGGTGTAAGTTTTATGCTTCTTTTATGCAATTGTATGAAGCTTAGTAATGGATCAATCAAATTCAGCGGCAAACTCTAACAAATAAACAAAATAGACCACAGTATAAGAATAAAAGGAGTGATGTCCCCTTGCAGGCTGGTGTTTTGAATTCATACTGAGCAGAACACATGACTGCAGAGCAGAGAGGTTTATGCATTGCCAATACATCATGCTTTCCCTGTGACATAGGCCTACCGGGAGCATAAGCTAATTAGGGGTTAATTAGAGGTTAGTTAGGTGTTAATTCTATACATAATTACTGTAATTTTACATAGAGAGATTCTTGATGTTCCTCGTCTAATTACTTCAGATCAAAGAATGTCTGATCTGAGGTCACACAGAGTTCGCAAGTGGACCACAAATATGTACGAAGTTTCGTTGAATGACAGGAGCAATTGGCTTTTGCTGCCATTATTGACTTGGAAGTTGGAAACCATTGTGATCTGGGCCTGTGTGACAGTAGAAACGTGCACACAGAACAACACATGGGACAACACAAGGAAGTGCAGGGAACTGCATAGAGTAGAAATGTGTGCATGGAAAAGGTCAGGAGCACATATAGGAATGCATGTGTGACTGTATGGCAGTGAGCAATATGACTGCGTGGGCACACATGGGAGTTGGCATGTGACCAGGTGAGAACACACACTGGAATGTGCAAGTGACAATGCAGCAGGAGACATGGAGGCCACCTTAAGGTAGCCTTGTAAAATAGATAAGAGAGGAAGACACCGAGAGCCCGATATGGTGCAGTATGTACTGGAAAGTTAAAATGGAGGTGAAATTTGTAAGAGTTATACTTACAAATCTGGGTTACCTTCCAGGTAACCACTATGTAGGCAGGTGGGGAGATTAGACCTGTCCCCACTCAGGATTAAGAAGTCGCTCTCTGTAGATCGGAAAAAAGGGGGCCAAATCCCCTCCACCAGGGGTGGACACAAATTGTAAACAAGGTTACAGAGGCGCCAGTAGTGTAAAATTGATAAAAAGTTTAAAAATAGGGAGGCAGTTGGTGCACTTACCTCCCCAATGTAGACACAAGATAATGTGGATTTTTCGAATTTCAATACAAAAATAGTTTATTTACATACTCCAAATAATTGCAACGCGTTTCGTGGGCTCAACCCACCTCATCAGGCTATAGACAGGAGTATAACACTTGCAGTCAGAATCAGTCAGCTTAGCACCTCTGACTGATCCTGACGGCAAGTGTTATACTCCTGTCTATAGCCTGATGAGGTGGGGTGAGCCCACAAAACGCGGTGCAATTATTTGGAGTATGAAAGTAAACTATTTTTGTGTTGAAAAATCAAAATTATCTTGTGTCTACATTGGGGAGGTAAGTCCACCAACTGCCTCCCTATTTTTAAACTTTTTATCAATTTTACACTACTGGCGCCTCTGTAAACCTGCCAATGGCAACTACAGTGCCAGAGGTGCAAGAATGGAATAGGGAACAGTTTGTTAATGACTAGCGCTATTCAAAGTATCTATAGAAGTCATTATTATGAGCACAGGACCAATAGAGAGCTATTACTGTAGTTGAGGAAGGGCCCGGGTCGCAACCTCTGCACCCCCTATTGCTACACCCCTGCCAGTCTGCGATTCAAACATAGTCAGCATAACAGAATGATCTGCAGCCTTTTGCTTATCAACACTCTCATCTGAGTTAATGAGAAAATTATCAAAATTATCTCAGCAGGTCCTTTTGTGGCAGGGCTGAAATGCAGTGAAAATGTGTTTTTTTTTTTGGGGGGGGGGGGGGGGGCTAAGTTCATTTTCTTTGCAAAGAAGGACTTTGCAATTCATCTAATCACTATTTATAACATTCTGGAATAAATGAAAATTGCCATCAGGGCCAGATTTCTGAAAAGGCCACAGAGGCCATGGTCTTGGGCGCTGAAAAAGCAGAAAGGTGGCAGGACTTGGGGAGATATAAGAGGCCATATGTCAAAATAAATCATCTCTCCTGCTCCGAAGCTGCTATGCTACACAGTCTGAATTCCAGAGCTCCGTGCATCTTACTTACTTCCTGGTAAATAAGCTTGCTTAATTTTATTCATTTTTAGTTAGCCAATAAATGGTATCATCCTGGTTTAAAACTTCTTGCTTTTACTTCCTGGTGTGCAATGAGACAGTGGTATCTCCTGATAATGCAGGGACAGAACATACAAGTTTCACTTTAGTGCCAGGCTTGTAGAGAAGAATTTCTGATCCGGCAAGGTTTACATTCATGGGATTATCAGCTCCACTCATGCTGAGCTGGTCAGACTCTGTTAATGACTTGAGCCATTCCTTTTTCTCACCTACCCCCTTCCCCTTGGACTCATAAATCTGTAACAGAAAGAGATCTCTCCCCCAGCACCTCCCCTTAACCATAAATGTATCCACAATTACCCAGGTAGAGTCATTCAAGTTTCTTGGGTCCACAATCTCAAACAACCTAAAATGGGACAGCAATACTGCCACTATCGTCGAGAAAGCGCAACAGAGGATGTACCATCTACGGCAGCTGAGAAAGTTTGGCCTACCTAAAAATGTAATGGTGCAGTTCTACACTGCAATCATCGAATCCACCATAACATCATTTATGACTGTATGGTTCAGCTCCTGCTCAGCATTAGAAAAGGGGAGGCTGCAGGGCATCATCCGAAAGCGGAAAGGATAATTGGCTGTAGCTTACCTTCCCTGCAGGATCTTTACACTAGCAGGTGCAGAAAGAGAGCGACCAAGATTGCCTCTGACCCCTCTCACCCAGCTCACTCCATCTTCCAGCACATGCCTTCAGGAGTAAGATTCCGGCCAATTGCTACCAAAACCTCCAGACACAGGAACAGCTTTTTTCCTCAGGCAGTAGCCATACTTAATGCTGAACCACGTTAGAGCTGCTAGGACTGAAAGTAATCAGCACAGAACTGAAAATGAACAATTCTCGCCTTGCTTACTGCCACTATACATACTGTCCTTGACTTATCATATATATACTGTCTGTCCTTGTATTGTTTATGTTTGTATTTGTTAAACAACTGCCAATGCCAAGACAAATGCCTTGTAAGTGCAAACTTACTTGGCGAAATAAATTGATTGTGATTCTGATTAGGTTTTTTTCCCCTGTATGGCAGCCCCCTCTAATGGTGCCCATACACGATACAATAAAAACGTTCGATTTTCCCGTTTATCCGATCTAAATGACCGAATCGAATGAAAGTTGGAAACATTTTTTTTTTTCGATCAAAAAATTTGAACGATTATCCCGTTTTTTCGAGAAAAATCTGATCGGACATGCTGCAAAACTCTTTATATTCGATCTAACGGAATAATCAAACTTAATTATCTGATCAAAAAAATGAAAAATTGTACCATGTATGGGCACCTTAAAGAGACTCCGTAACAAAAATTGCATCCTGTTTTTTATCATCCTACAAGTTCCAAAAGCTATTCTAATGTGTTCTGGCTTACTGCAGCACTTTCTACTATCACAGTCTCTGTAATAAATCAATGTATCTTTCCCCTGTCAGACTTGTCGGCCTGTGTCTGGAAGGCTGCCAAGTTCTTCAGTGTTGTGGTTCTGCTATGAACTCCCCCTTCCAGGCCCCTCTATGCACAGTGCCTGTGTATTATTTAGATTAGGGCAGCTTCTCTCTTCTCTCTTATCTTTTACAAGCTGGATAAATCGTCCTCTGAGCTGGCTGGGCTTTCACATACTGAGGAATTACAGACAAGGGCAAAGCTGTTTGCAGGAAGAAAAGTGCAGCCTGAAACTTCAGTGCATGAGAACTGCAGGGGGAAAGAAACACGCAAATGATCTCTTGAGATTCAAAAGGAAGGGTGTATACAGCCTGCTTGTGTATGGATGTATTTTCTATGTGTGGACATACTGTACATCAACCTACTTCCTGTTTTGGTGGCCATTTTGTTTGTTTATAAACAAACTTTTTAAAACTGTTTTTAACCACTTTTAATGCAGCGAGAAGCGGCGAAATTGTGACAGAGGGTAATAGGAGATGTCCCCTAACGCACTGGTATGTTTACTTTTGTGCGATTTTAACAATACAGATTCTCTTTAAGCGGAATCTTGGGCTCTGGAAAGTACAGATGCGGTCCTGATTGCCATAAAAAAACCTGAAGCTACCAACTTTGTGTAAACCAGCATTTGTGCCATTCTCAAGACCTTTGGCCATGGCTGTAGTAGATGTTTATTTAGGACGCCATGTCTAGCACAGTTTAGGCAGGATTAGCTGTTGTATATGGCCCTCCATTATTTTTCATCTGATGAATTATAAACTCGATGCCATTGTTTGGCTTTAGTTCTTTTAAAGAGACAGTCCCGTCTTGTTTAATTTAATTTATTTTATTTAATTATCTTCTGAATGCGTTTGCAAGCTAACAATTTACATTTAGCCTATCTTTGGAAATGAAATGTATTGAATCGCCTGTCATGTGGATGAAGATCGGTGCTGCAGATCTGGATTACATTACTGTGTCTTTAAATTGGCTGGCTGGCTTTGATCTGCGGGCCAGATAAATAGCAGGTGCTGCTTGGGAGGAACCATTGCCTTTCCATGTGTTTTTACATGTGGATAAAGCAAACATGAAGTGAAAATAAACTTTTGAGAAAATGAACTGTCTGTAGAGGTAATCCTAAATAGAAATTCTTGGTGGTCCATTTTACATTTTAGTTTAAGGGCCGGTTTCCACCGAAATCGGTTATCAGGATTCGGGTGTGTTCTGCAGGAAACCGAAGCATGCTGTGCAGCTGTTTCAGGCATTTTTCTTCTTTACTGTCGATGCTGATCCTGATATCATTTCCTCCCTTACTCTTTTCTCCTCTGCTTGAAATGCAGCACTGTCATATCTAGTTTGCTTTGTAAACACATTTGAGCAGACCATAGATCGGAATTCAGCAGCTTCTGTTGAGGTGATTTATCTTCTATTTCCCTTCTCAGCCTCACGTCACACTGAACTGCCCTCAGCAAATCAGCAAGGAGCAGGAATATGGGGCGGGAAGAAGGGGAGATAACAAGGCGTTTGTTTAGCCTCCCTCTCCCTGGCAATGTATGAGAAGAGGCAGGTTTACTGAGATAAGATTAATTACAGCAGACACATGTATGATTATATTACAATGCTTGCAATGGAGAGTCATGATGTAGACTGCATAATAAACACAGAGCAGTGGGTAATAGGAATTTGATTTTATGGCTGTCAATCACTCTTTAAAGGGGTTCTGTGGAGTCCTTCAATAAACATAAACAGACACTTACCTGGGGCTTCTATCAGCCCCTGCAGCTGTTATGTCCCACGCCGTCCTCCTCCGATCACTCGTTCCCCGCCGCCGGCAATTATTCGTCTAACAAGACCAATAATGTGCGCTCCCGCTCGTGTCTCCGGGAGCTTACTGCGCAGGCGCTGTACGAGGTTTTCTTGTACTGCGCCTGCGCAGTAAGCTCCTGGAGACGCGAGCGGGAGTGCGCATAATTAGACTGGGACTGGCGGCGGGGAACGAGTGATTGGAGGAGGACGGCGTGGAACATTACAGCTACAGGGGGCTGATAGGAGTAGGTAAGTAAGCTGATAGGTAAGTGTCTGTTTATGTTTATTGAAGGACTCCACAGAACCACTTTAAGGTTTCAACTTTAAGTCTTGTTTGACGTCACACTGACGTTTCTGCTGTTCCTTCAGCTCCCACACAGAGAAATAATTACAGTACCTATTGATGTTTTATCACTATCCTGTTATCAGGAATGTTTGCACAGTCACATAGAGGTTTTATGAACTTTAATTAGTTACCAGGAGAATTGCTGCAGCAGTCTGGCTTCCCCAACTGCAGAGTACTGGTTTATAAACCCATGCAATCCTATAGAATAATCCCCCTCTGTCTCTTTGTCCTGTCTCTGTGTGTGTCCGTGTGTTTGCGCTACTGCGCATCTGCCGCACAGACAACCTTGGGACTGTGGGCTGGCCGGGTGGGCAGGTGCACGCCCGTGGTGGGCGAGTGTGCGTGACGGTGTGGGCGTGCGCATGTGGCGGTGAAGACAGACCTAGAGCCCGTTATTAAACAGGCTAAGGTCACTAGTAAACTATAAAAGGTGAACACAGACAAGTGTTAAATGGGATTGGTACTGTATGTTCTTATGTTTATCTCATCATGCTACATGTCAATTCCAGGTACCCTTTAAGATCCACAAGTAAGTGTTAAGAGCTGAATACAGTAAGACAAGTGGCTGTAATAGCCATATTTCCTAATGTTTGTTGTCAGATCTGTTTGAATCTCTGCTGAATTGGCATGGCTGCTTCTCTAACATTAAAGCAAACCTGAACTGAACATTAAAAGTCAAAATAAACATACACATGTCATATTTACCTGCCGTGTAGTCTAATTATCAATCTCTTTCTCCTCTCCTGCGTCCTGATTGGCCACTGTGATCAGTGGAATTCTCTGTCCTCCATTTAAAAAATGGCCGTTAGCCCAAAACAGCTTCCTGGTCAGCACACTGTTAACCCCCTTGGCATTACGATTCGTTCCGGTTTTTAGGATCTAAAGGCGGTGCAATTTTTTGCAGGCTTTTAGACCCTAATGCTGGGGATACACGGTACGTTTCTGTACCTTGTATCGACCAGCTGATCCGGCCAGCCAATAATATTCAGCTGGCCCGATCAAGCCGCTTGACCCGCGCCTGCTCGATTCCCGCCGGCGGACAATGGCAGGGAATTGAGCGGCTGATAAGGACCACTGGCGGGGATGAGCGGGAATCGATCTGCGCAGACGAGCGGGGATGCGGCGGGGGCGCGGCTAAACGGCCGCCGGATCGACCCGTCTATGCCCAGCATAAAACCAGAAAAAAAAAATCCCACCACAGAAAGATCTGCAGCAGCCCCAGCTCAGACTCATCTCCCTGGGATCCAGTGCTGCAATTTTCCTTCCATCCTCTGGGTGTAACCCTGTAGTGAGATTGCCGTCTGTTGTCATGACGACAAACAGTGATCTCACCCGAGGGATGCAGAAACTCGGAGGACAGGAAGGAAAATGGCTGCTGGCATCTGGATCCCGTGGGAGGTGAGGTAAAATGCCCATTGTGCACTATGCTCTGCACAGTCCTGCCGGCGTCTACCACGAATTGCGCTCGGGGTTACCAATTCTGGCTTGTTTTTGCTACCCCGAGTCTGACTCGTGAAAACCGCCAAGGAAGTTAACCTTCCTGGCGGTAACCCCGAACGTAGTTCGGGGTAAGCCGCGCAGGAGGTTTTCTCCGGCCCTGCTCGGCCGATTTGCTTACTTTTTTTTTTGCTGGACGCAGCTAGCACTTTGCTAGCTGCGCCAGCACACTGATCGCTGCCGCCCCGCGCCCGATCGCTGCTATCCGTTGCGGCGCGCGGCCCCCCCCCGACCATGGCGACGGGGTAGGCCCCCCAGGAAATCCCGTTCTATGAACGGGATTTCCTGATCGGAGATCGCCGAAGGCGATCGAAGCGGGCGGGGGGATGCCGCTGAGCAGCGGCTATCATGTAGCGAGCCCTGGGCTCGCTACATGATTTAAAAAAAAAAAAAAAAACTGCTGCGCTGCCTCCTGGCGGAATTTTTCATACCGCCAGGAGGGTTAAACTGTAATATCGCACACTTGAGCCATAGGGAAATATGGACATTACCTTGCTCATCAGTTCTCCTTTCAGTTATAACTGACAGCCACTGATATATAACTGACAGCAACTGATGTATGTCAGTTCTGATAAAATCTTGTCAGAACTGGAAGGAATTGTTGTAAGAAGAAAATGATGAGCTCCTGAGAGGAACTGATGTTGAGGCAAGTATGTAATAATCATTTTCTGGTGTTTATTTAAAATAATTTCACTTGGTTCAGGTTCGCTTTAAGGCCCCTTACACACTGCATCACAACGAACAGGCAAATGTTTGTGATTTCATGGGTGCAGCCATCTTTTTTATGGTAGCAGTTAACATTTGTGCATCAGTCTTCTGCCGTCAGATATGCTTGAAAGCTACAGCCACTAAAGGCACACTAAGTAGGCTACCCTGACGCATTTGGGAGCCTTGCCCAATGTCATCAGATCTTTCTTTAATGCAAAGCAGACACAAAAAGAAAAACTCGAACAGAAAACAACTGAGGGGTCTTCTGAGTCCCTTAGAAAGTCACTGCGAGCTTCAACGCTACCATAACAGAAGGAGAGGTCACAGTCACTCCCCCAGCTCTGGCACCACAACATTTTACCATCATCAGCCAGCTCTTCATGTCTTCTTTCCCTTTTTGGTCTCTCCTCCCAATGTCTTCATGCCCCTCTGCCCTACCTCCCAACTTTTTGAAAGAGGGACACTTTAAGGGGTGACCCCTGCCTCTGCCATGCCTCTAACCACGCCCCCACCACACCCGTTGCCATGCATATCCCAAATAATTCAGAATCAAAAGATATCGTTTTATCATTCAAACCTCACTGGTCCTTTCTATTATCATTAGTTTTTCTTCATTTTACTATTTTAAAATAAGAAATAAATCATTTTAATTGTTGGAAATAAAGTTTAGAGTCGGTTAAACACATTTTTCTGTAGAAAAATACATTTATTAACCCAGTCTTGAAAGAGGGACAAATGAGGAAGAAAGAGGGACAGAGGGATTTGGTTCCCAAAGAGGGACTGTCCCTCAGAGAGAGGGACAGTTGGGAGCTATGCCCTCTGCAGTCATACTCCTCTGTGTGAGCCGGGTGTGGCAGTGGCACAGGACAAGTAGGAGGGGAAATAGGAGTAGCTTGGAGGTGGGGCAGTGCAGTGCAGTGGTGCTCAGCAGAGCTCGAATATTCGAGTAGCTCGAATATTCGAGCTCTTTTTCAGCTTTTCGAGCTCGGTATTCGAGCTCCGAATAGCTGGAGCTATTCAAATGGGCTATCCGAGTACACTCGAATAGCCCATTCACTATTCAAGCTATTCGAGCAACCCGGCGCTATTCGAGCTCGGTACCGAGCTCGAATAGCGTCATAGCCCAGATTGATGTCCTTAGAGCCAATCAGAGGGCTCCCAGGCCCTCTGACGGCAGCCAATCACAGAGGGGGACCCTGGCCAGCCCCTACCCTATAAATAGCGGCCGCCATGTTCCGTTTCTCCATGCTTGCCTGAGACTTGTACAGAGAGAGAGTTGCTCCTTTGTGCTTTGGCTTAGCAAGTGCTCTATTGTGATCATTTACCTAGCGTTTTTGCTCACCTACACCTGCCATATACACCTATATTGTTGTTAGTTAGATAGACATTGTATTTTAGTTAGTAGCTTGTGTGTTACATTAGAGACAGGCAGCTGCTGCAAGCTTACAGGTTTAGGCCTCAGGGGGGCCTTGCCTCTGTGGGCAGCTGTCCTCTGTTTATTTCTCTCATCTATACCAGTATTTCTGCTGTCCTTTACTAATAGTATTGTAGTTATACTGTACTAGGAGTAGGACACTCACTGACTGTCACTGTTTATAGGCTACTAGCTAGCTCCTGCGTGTGTGCACTCACTCACTGTCTGTGTGTACACACACTCTATTTCCTTCTGATTACTGATAGATTATTGTTAGTTAGTTGTACTTACTTACTACTTACTCTTACTGTACCCGTAGGGACACTCACTGTCACTGTTCATATAGGCTACTAGCTCCTGCGTGTGCGCACTGCACTCACTGTCTGAGTGTACACACACAACACACACTCTATTTCCTTCTGATCGCTGATTGATTATCGTAATTAGTTAGTTGTACTTACTGTTACTACTTACTCTTACTGTACTAGGAGTCTAGGACACTCAGTCACTGTCCATAGGCTACTAGCTCCTGCGTGCGTGCACTCACTGTCTGAGTGTACACACACCCACACTCCATTTCCTTCTGATCGCTGATTGATTATCGTAATTAGTTAGTTGTACTTACTGTTACTACTTACTCTTACTGTACTAGGAGTCTAGGACACTCAGTCACTGTCCATAGGCTACTAGCTCCTGCGTGCGTGCACTCACTGTCTGAGTGTACACACACCCACACTCCATTTCCTTCTGATCGCTGATTGATTATCGTAATTAGTTAGTTCTACTTACTGTTACTACTTACTCTTACTGTACTAGGAGTCTAGGACACTCAGTCACTGTGTTCATAGGCTACTAGCTCCTGCGTGCGTGCACTCACTGTCTGAGTGTACACACACCCACACTCCATTTCCTTCTGATCGCTGATTGATTATCGTAATTAGTTAGTTGTACTTACTGTTACTACTTACTCTTACTGTACTAGGAGTCTAGGACACTCAGTCACTGTCCATAGGCTACTAGCTCCTGCGTGCGGTCACTCACTGTCTGAGTGTACACACACCACCCACACTCTATTTCCTTCTGATCGCTGATTGATTATTGTAATTAGTTAGTTCTACTTACTGTTACTACTTACTCTTACTGTACTAGGAGTCTAGGACACTCAGTCACTGTGTTCATAGGCTTCTAGCTCCTGCGTGCGTGCACTCACTGTCTGAGTGTACACACACCACCCACACTCTATTTCCTTCTGATCGCTGATTGATTATTGTAATTAGTTAGTTCTACTTACTGTTACTACTTACTCTTACTGTACTAGGAGTCTAGGACACTCAGTCACTGTGTTCATAGGCTTCTAGCTCCTGCGTGCGTGCACTCACTGTCTGAGTGTACACACACTAAATTTACTTGTGATTACTACTGATTATTGTAACTGCTAGTTGTACTTCCTGACTGTTACTACTTACTTACTGTACTAGGGGACACTCACTCAGTCACCTCACCAACCAACCCACTCCATTAAAGTACCCCACTTTTCACCCGCCCTTTTAAAAAACTTTTGTCTATACGCCCAAAACATTGAAGATGTCTGGAAGTGGCAGCCAGCGCGGTTTGGGCAAGGGGAAGGGCAGCAAGGGAATCAGGAGGAGAGGGAGCAGCATTGTGGCAAGCCGCGGCCGCGGGCGCGCCACCATGCACAGTTCCGCAGCAGCAGCAGCAGCGTCAGTGGCTAACATTCCTCCCATAGCCACTGGCCGTGGACGCCTTGGGCGCCGCCCAGCAGGAGCATCTGCAACTCACGCTGCAGAGACACAGCAGCAGCAGCGTGTAGCACCTGCTCCCATTTTCCTCCAGCCGGGTCGGAAACGTCCCATTGAGGAAAAGCATGCAGACACTGTGGTGCAACTCATGACGGAGGATGAGCAGCCCGCCATCAGCTCTGCATCTGAGGCCTCCACCCTCACCACCACCACCACCACCCCTGTTCGCAGCAGCCGCCCAGCAGGGTCTGGGGAGGAGGCCAGTTCACCGTCACTCGCCGACCTGTCATTCAGCAGTCTTTTGACCCCAGGCATCATGAGTAAATTGTCTGCTGTTGTTGGCGATCTTGAGGAGGAGATGCTGATGGGCACTTTGGGGGATGAGGGATTGGACAGCAAGACTGTGGCGACAGTCAAGCAGCCCATCCATGCATCAGGAGAGGAGTTTGGGGGGTCCTCATCCCAGCAGGACATGTTTCAGGAGGGGGAGGATGTTGATGACCCGGTGACAGACAGAGACTGGGTGCCACCACCTCCAGGGGATGTCGTCCTCAGCAGCTCTGAGGAGGAGGAGGAGGATGCTCTTGTGGGCCTTGCAAGGAGGCGCATCATTGCAAGCATTGGCAGCAGCAGTAGGCAGGTCCCACAGCCTGCTGGTGTCTCAGGCTCAGCAGCAGCAGCAGCAGCATCTGCCAGTACCACCACCAGCCGCACCCAAGCCCCCCAAGCCCCACCCCCAACCACCACAGGGAGACAGGCAGCAGCGCTTCCATGCCGTAGGGGGATGTTTCTGTCTCCAATCTGGCGCTTTTTCACCATGCCCACAGTGTACAGCAAGTACGCCACTTGCAACCACTGTCAGCGGAAGTTGAGCAGAGGTGCAGACCCCTTAAAGTTCTGCACCAGCTCGCTCATCAACCACCTTGCTGCGAAACATTTCCACCAGCATCAGGAGTTCCAGAGGCTGAAGGCATCTGGTGCTGGCAGTGGCACCACACCCATCACTGCACAGCCTTCAGCAGCAGCAGCAACAGCAGCCACCCGCCCTCCTGCTCCTCCAGCAGCACCAGCAGGAGTGCGGAAACGCACTGCTCCTCCCCCCTCTGCAACTCCTGCCGCCGACACTGAGGCCTGTTCTGGCAGCCAGTCCTCAGTGGCCTCCTCCGCTGTGTCTGCTGATTCCCGTGCCAGCAAAAGGCCACGCCAGAGCCTTTTGAGCGAGTCCTTCCAGGGGGTGGTCAGGGCTCTGCCTCCCAGCAGCCGTCGCGTGCGGCAGCTGAACGGCTTGCTGGCACGGGCCATGTGCTCCCAACTCCTGCCGTACACGCTCGTGCAGGAGGGGAGCGACATTCGTGCGCTGCTTGCTTGCGCAGCCCCAGACTGGCAGCTCCCCAGCAGACACTTTTTCTCCCGCAAGGCCATTCCTGCACTGCACCGCTTTGTGATGGCCAATGTGGAGCGAGGGCTGGAGCACGCGGTTGGTGAAAGGGTCCACGTCACCATGGACTCCTGGAGCAGCCGCTTCGGGACAGGCCGCTACCTGTCCTTCACTGTCCACTGGGTCAGCTTGGTGGAAGGGGGTGAGGATGGGAGAGCAGCAGCGGGCACAGCAGCAGCAGCAACACAGTGGGTGGTGCCACCCCGCAGGGTCAGGGGAACTGCAGCAGGTTCCTCCGATCCTCTGCCATCCTCCGGCACACCTGGCCAAACCCCCCGCCTCAGCAGCAGCGTGAAGGCCCGCCACTGCCAAGCGCTGCTGCACTTGGTCAGCCTTGGGAAGACCAAGCTGACGGCAACCCATGTGTTGGCCAAACTCCAGGAGCAGGAGAGGATTTGGCTGACCCCCAGAGGCCTCAGAGTCGGAGAGGTGGTGGCCGACAATGGGGCCAATCTGGTTGCCGCAATAGACAGGGGAAACCTGACCCACATCCCCTGTCTTGCCCACGTGCTGAACCTGGTGGTGCAGAAGTTCCTGCGCACCTACCAGGGGATGGGCGAACTGCTGGAAACGGCAAGGAATGTTGTGCGTCACTTCCGGCGCTCGGCTGCAGCCTGTGCGAGCCTGGAAGACGTGCAAAAGGAGCTGGATCTGCCACGCCATCGGCTGATCCTTGACGTTCCGACTCGCTGGAACTCCACCCTGGCGATGTTGGAGCGTCTGGTTGAACAGAGGCACGCTGTCAAACAGTACCTTGCCCTGGCCACTGTTTCCGCAGCTCAGAGAAGGGACAAGACCAGCAACATCCCGTCCATCGTCCCCGATGATGACTGGAGGCACATGCAGCAGGTGTGCTTTGTGCTGGCTCCCTTCCTGCAGGCCACAAACATGGTGAGCAGGGACCATGCTATGGTCTGCGAGTGGGTGCCCCTGGTTTCTCTGCTGAACAGGGCCCTCGATGCTTTGCTGGAACAGGGAGCGGCAGCCTTGGACCAGCAGGAGCGGCAACCAGCTGCGCAGTCCACCTCTGAGGGGGAGGAGGAGGAGGACTTGGTGGAGGTCCCTGACCTGGCTGCTGATGAGGGGGATCAGCACAGCGCAGCTGAGTTGGTGCGGGGGTGGAGAGAGGATGAGGCGGCAGAGGAGGAGGATGAGGACAGCACTGACGTCGATGTGCCAGCAGACGTGGCCCGCCTCTTCCCAATGGCAGCGCACATGCTGACGTGCCTGCGCAGGGACCCCAGGGTGATCCAGATGAAGCAGAGGGAGGACATCTGGATCAGCATGATGTTGGACCCACGCCTCAAGGGGAAGTTGAGCCAGTTCCTGCCGCCTGCAGGAGGAGACCCAGCGCAACAAATAAGGAGCTTGCAGCAGGCCCTTGTTGAGCGCTTGGAGGAAGCCTTCCCCCAGCCTTCCACCCCCACTGTCCAGCAGCCAGCACAGAGGCAGCAGCAGGTGCCTGCATCCAGCAGCAGCAAGCGCCCCACAGACCTGCTGTCTCTCAGCCACGAGCTCTACAGGACTGTAGAGGCTCCGGCAGCAGTGACTAGAGAGGAGATGCATGCAGCAGCATCCTCCTCCGGTCACAGCCAGCGCCTGACCCGCATGGTGGCTGACTACATGGGGTCGTACAGCGGGCTTGACAGCGATGCCCCTGTTGATCCCATGGAGTATTGGGTCAAGCGCATGGAGATCTGGAGCGAGCTGGCGCAGTACGCCCTGGAAGTGCTGTCCTGCCCCCCTTCCAGCGTGCTGTCCGAGCGCTGCTTCAGTGCAGCTGGTGGCGTGGTCACCGAGAAACGCTCACGTCTGTCTCACAAGTCTGTGGACAGACTGACGTTTCTCAAGATGAACCAGGCGTGGGTGGAAGGCGAGTTCCTGGCCCCTGTTGTCGGCGAGAGGGGGACATGAACTGGCTGCCGGAACCATCGTTAATGTGCCTTACCACCCTTTACCACCTCCTGGCTCCTGCTCACTAAGCCAGCCTGGTTCACTTTGACTATTACGTCGCCTGCAGCCACACATTTTACACCTACAGTGGGCTGCTGTGTACTGCCCTTCTGCTGTCTGTCTGTGTTTCCCACTGCCAGGGTACACAGAATTACCTTCTTCTGCTGCCACTCTGCCACCAGCTATTACGTCAAACAATAGCTATATTGGTTGTAAAACCAAAAACCAAAAAACCATTAAAAAAAAAAAAAGGTTTAATTTTTCTGAGGTGCCCGGGTTGAAAACTGTGTTGTCCCAGTTGTGTATTGGACACAATGTGGGCTGCACGACCGCTGTCTGGGACCTCCTGTTGTGTTTATTTACAGCCCTGGTATCACCGCTAGGTACCAGGGCTATTATGTCACGCTGCCTACCTGCTGCCACACTCACACTGCTCCTCCATACCTCCTCCTGCTGCTGCTGCTGCTGTCTGTCTGTGTTTCCCACTGCCAGGGTACACAGATGATTTACCTTCTGCTGCCACTCTGCCACCAGCTATTACGTCAAACAATAGCTGCTCGCCTACTCCTCCATTCCTCCTCCTGCTGTCTGTCTGTGTTTCCCACTGCCAGGGTACACAGAATTACCTTCTTCTGCTGCCACTCTGCCACCAGCTATTACGTCAAACAATAGCTATATTGGTTGCAAAACCAAAACCAAACAAACCATAAAAAAAAAAAAAAAGGTTTAATTTTTCTGAGGTGCCCGGGTTGAAAACTGTGTTGTCCCAGTTGTGTATTGGACACAATGTGGGCTGCACGACCGCTGTCTGGGACCTCCTGTTGTGTTTATTTACAGCCCTGGTATCACCGCTAGGTACCAGGGCTATTATGTCACGCTGCCTACCTGCTGCCACACTCACACTACTCCTCCATACCTCCTCCTGCTGCTGCTGCTGCTGTCTGTCTGTGTTTCCCACTGCCAGGGTACACTACACAGATGATTTACCTTCTGCTGCCACTCTGTCACCAGCTATTACGTCAAACAATAGCTATATTGGTTGCAAAACCAAAACCAAACAAACCATTAAAAAAAAAAAAAAAAGGTTTAATTTTTCTGAGGTGCCCGGGTTGAAAACTGTGTTGTCCCAGTTGTGTATTGGACACAATGTGGGCTGCACGACCGCTGTCTGGGACCTCCTGTTGTGTTTATTTACAGCCCTGGTATCACCGCTAGGTACCAGGGCTATTATGTCACGCTGCCTACCTGCTGCCACACTCACACTACTCCTCCACACCTCCTCCTCCTGCTGCTGCTGCTGCTGTCTGTCTGTGTTTCCCACTGCCAGGGTACACTACACAGATGATTTACCTTCTGCTGCCACTCTGCCACCAGCTATTACGTCAAACAATAGCTGCTCACATTACTCCTCCATTCCTCCTGCTGCTGTTGCTGTCTGTCTGTGTTTCCCACTGCCAGGGTACACAGAATTACCTTCTGCTGCCACTCTGCCACCAGCTATTACGTCAAACAATAGCTATATTGGTTGCAAAACCAAAACCAAACAAACCATTAAAAAAAAAAAAAAGGTTTAATTTTTCTGAGGTGCCCGGGTTGAAAACTGTGTTGTCCCAGTTGTGTATTGGACACAATGTGGGCTGCACGACCGCTGTCTGGGACCTCCTGTTGTGTTTATTTACAGCCCTGGTATCACCGCTAGGTACCAGGGCTATTATGTCACGGCGAGCTGCCTGCCTCATTGACTGCCTGCTGCCACACACTCATCCTCCTCCTCCTGCTGCTGAATTTACCTCCTGCTGTCTTTGTGTTTCCACTGCCAGGGAGCACATACAATGGCGCTTCCAACATGCGTGCGCCCACCAGCTATTTGTTACGCTCAAAAATAGCTGCATTTCTGTAAAAAAAAAAAATTGAAAAGAGAAATACGTGAAGAAGAAGAAGACGATATTGAAAAAGAAGGAGAAGGAGAAGATGAAGATGAAGAAGAAGATGAAGAAGAAGATGAAGAAGATGATGAAGAAGAAGATGAAAAAGAAGAAGAAGATGAAGAAGGAGAAGATGAAGAAGAAGAAGAAGAAGAAGAAGAAGAAGAAGAAGAAGAAGAAGAAGAAGAAGAAGAAGAAGAAGAAGAAGAAGAAGAAGAAGAAGAAGAAGAAGAAGAAGAAGAAGATGAAGAAGAAGAAGAAGATGAAGAAGAAGAAGAAGATGAAGATGAAGAAGATGAAGAAGAAGAAGAAGAAGAAGAAGAAGAAGAAGAAGAAGAAGAAGAAGAAGAAGAAGAAGAAGAAGAAGAAGAAGAAGAAGAAGAAGAAGAAGAAGAAGAAGAAGATGAAGAAGAAGAAGATGAAGAAGAAGAAGAAGATGAAGAAGAAGAAGAAGAAGATGAAGATGAAGAAGATGAAGAAGATGAAGATGAAGAAGAAGAAGATGATGAAGAAGAAGAAGAAGAAGAAGAAGAAGATGATGAAGAAGAAGAAGAAGATGATGAAGAAGAAGAAGAAGAAGATGATGAAGAAGAAGAAGAAGAAGATGATGAAGAAGAAGAAGATGATGAAGAAGAAGAAGAAGAAGAAGAAGAAGAAGAAGAAGAAGAAGATGATGAAGAAGAAGAAGAAGAAGAAGAAGATGAAGAAGAAGAAGAAGAAGATGAAGAAGAAGAAGAAGAAGAAGAAGAAGAAGAAGAAGACAATATAGAAGAAGAAGAAGAAGATATAGAAGAAGAAGATCTAGAAGAAGAAGAAGAAAGATAAAGAAGAAGAAGAACAAGTATATACAGTAACACTACTGAACAAAATTAAGGACACAACTTCTCTTTCCACATTTTTTTTTAAAGGAACATCCCCACATAATCACTTGCTGTTGTTACTTGGAAAAAAAGATGTTTCTTGCATCATTCACCCTCAAAACAAGTGTTGGAAGCTATTTAAGGCCAATTCGAATAGTCAGCTCGAATAGTGAGCTCGAATACCGACTCGAATAGTGAGCTCGAAGTCCGAGGTCGAATCGAATAGTAAAAATTATTCGACTCGAATATTCGACTGACCTCGAATAATTTACTATTCGAATTCGACCAAACTCGAATTTTAAAAAGGGGTATTTGAGCATCACTAGTGCAGTGTGTGGGGAAGCGGAACAGCCTGTATACATGTAGGCTCAAACTTTAAACCACCAGCCGTAGCACCGTCCCTTCCAGTTGTCCATAGCCCCAACACTTTGGTTGCCCATAGCTCCACCCTCTTGGTCCCACATTGCTCCTCCCCTTTACACCAACCGGCAATAAAAATAACCCTGACCTGGGTTTCAATCTTCCTGCAGCAATACTCAGCATGGACCGCATCCCCCACGCCTTTTGATGCCCCTGGTCTGGAGGAACCGGTATCTGACTTTCGCATTTGTAAAACATACAGGTTTGCTTTAACCCTTGTGGTGAGAAAGAAGGAACTCAGCCTACTTCTAAGCAGGGTTAGTACATTGCGTACAAATGTTTATCTCATCATGTTGTTTATGGCTTCAGGGTCAGGTACCTTTCAATCCATTTCTGCCTGGCTGCAGCAATATGGATGTAATGTTATATTTTTTCTATCCTAGTATGAGCCGAACAAGCCTCTGAGGGCTATACTGACCACATTTCATACTTGGTTAGCACAAATAAACCTCCTTCTAGACCATCAGCGAATGTTACGTGAATGGAGAGAATCCTCAGGCTTCGGACTGGTTGCGTCTCACATAGACTATCTATTCCTTATATGACAGGCCGAATGCATCATTCGGTGCTATCATTTCATCTCGGGGGAAGAGGAGCCACATGTGAGGCCTGTCCCAGCTACTCATCTATGAATCCGCCCCAAAGCGCTGATTACCAGAAGATGGGAGAATTCCTCAAACTTAACTCGTTTCTGAAACCATCCATCCGTGTTCAGCTACGCACAGAAGAGTCAAGAAACATTTAGCAGAAGTTTCTGTAATTCTCACGGCTTCACCGTTTCATGATTTTAAGGGACGGAACGCCTGAAAAAAATATAAGAAAACAAAAATGTCTTGGATTTTTCAGGATGCAGAATTTGGGAAAGGCAGAATTTCCATTTTTTTTTATTTATTTTCATCTGTGCCGCGAGTGGTGAGATTAGCTTCATCTGGTAGACCTGACTCAGTGGGACTGATTCACGCATAGCCAACCAGAGAAATGCCACAAGCCAGATGAGAAGCTTGGGGGGAGGAACTGTAACCTGTTCCTGACTTGAGAAGAGTTTTAAAGTACCCTTGAACCTGGGTAAAATGTTTTAAATAAAGTCCATGGTGGGAGGGGCGGTTCATCCATGAAGCAACGCGAATCACGTGCTTCAGGGCGACAATAATAGCGAGCTGTAAGAGGCGGCTCACCTCTTGCTGAATGTCAAGGTTACAGAACCACATGAAGAGGTAAGGAATCTGCATGGACAGGTTGAAAGGTAAAAAGACTGTTTGGTTAAATTAAAGAATTGAATATATATGTTGAGGGTAGGGGCACATAGTGGTGTGCATGAAAAGGTAGACAGATAATATGGTTGGCTGCATGGAGAGATCAGAGAGCTGATAGGAAAGGAGAGACGGTTGCATGAAAAGGTTAGAGGACATAACTATAGTTTAGATGGCAAAGGTAAGAGGGCCATATGGAAAGGTCAGTGAGCAACAAGGAGAGGTAAGAGGCCATATGGAAAGGTCGGGGAGTAACAAGGACAGGTAAGAGGGCCATATGGAAAGGTCAGTGAGCAACAAGGACAGGTAAGAGGCCATATGGAAAGGTCGGGGAGTAACAAGGACAGGTAAGAGGGCCATATGGAAAGGTCAGTGAGCAACAAGGACAGGTAAGAGGCCATATGGAAAGGTCGGGGAGTAACAAGGACAGGTAAGAGGCCATATGGAAAGGTCGGGGAGTAACAAGGACAGGTAAGAGGCCATATGGAAAGGTCGGGGAGTAACAAGGACAGGTAAGAGGGCCATATGGAAAGGTCAGTGAGCAACAAGGACAGGTAAGAGGCCATATGGAAAGGTCGGGGAGTAACAAGGACAGGTAAGAGGCCATATGGAAAGGTCGGGGAGTAACAAGGACAGGTAAGAGGGCCATATGGAAAGGTCAGTGAGCAACAAGGACAGGTAAGAGGGCCATATGGAAAGGTCAGTGAGCAACAAGGACAGGTAAGAGGCCATATGGAAAGGTCGGGGAGTAACAAGGACAGGTAAGAGGCCATATGGAAAGGTCGGGGAGTAACAAGGACAGGTAAGAGGGCCATATGGAAAGGTCAGTGAGCAACAAGGAGAGGTAAGAGGCCATATGGAAAGGTCGGGGAGTAACAAGGACAGGTAAGAGGGCCATATGGGAAGGTCAGTGAGCAACAAGGACAGGTAAGAGGCCATATGGAAAGGTCGGGGAGTAACAAGGACAGGTAAGAGGGCCATATGGAAAGATCAGTGAGCAACAAGGACAGGTAAGAGGCCATATGGAAAGGTCGGGGAGTAACAAGGACAGGTAAGAGGCCATATGGAAAGGTCGGGGAGTAACAAGGACAGGTAAGAGGGCCATATGGAAAGGTCAGTGAGCAACAAGGAGAGGTAAGAGGCCATATGGAAAGGTCGGGGAGTAACAAGGACAGGTAAGAGGGCCATATGGGAAGGTCAGTGAGCAACAAGGACAGGTAAGAGGCCATATGGAAAGGTCGGGGAGTAACAAGGACAGGTAAGAGGGCTATATGGAATGGTCAGTGAGCAACAAGGACAGGTAAGAGGGCCATATGGAAGGTCGGGGAGTAACAAGGACAGGTAAGAGGGCCATATGGAAAGGTCAGTGGGCAACAAGGAAAGGCAAGAGGCCATATGGAAAGATATGGAATAGTCAGTGGGTAACAAGGAGAGGTAAGAGGCCATAAGGAAAGGTCAGTGGGCAACAAGGAAAGGTAAGAGGGTCAAATGGAAAGGTCAGTGGGCAACAAGGAATGGTAAGAGGGCCATATGGAAAGGTCAGTGGGCAACAAGGAAAGGTAATAGGGCCAAATGGATAGGTTGGAAGGCTGCTTAGAAGGGTCAGAGAGGCCCATAGAAAGCTTAGTAGAAAACATTTACAGACCACAAGGAACGGATGAAAAATCAGAGAGCCACATGAAAAGGTTAGAGGCTGCATATAGCCAGGAGAGTCTTTTTATGTTAATGACTTCCTCTGTCAGCTGTGAGAGGCGGCAGCATGGTGAGAGGACAGGGAAATTATGCATGTAGGAATCTGCAGAACTATTAGGGAAATTGCCTGTCATTTCCTCCTCAGCTGTATGAATGAACCCTTGACTGTGGTCAGATTGATGCACTGTTGCAGCTATCAGTGTGACACGTGAGGGAAGGTCTCTGAGAATAATTCACATGTGCAAAGCGTGTTCCACCTGCTCCCTTTCCAATGCAGTCTATTCCATAGGCGTTGTGTTCGTGTTTTGACTGACAGTGTAAACGCATCCTATTAATAACAGTATGGGTTCACCAGCGGCGTATCTACAGGGTTGCAGGGATGGCATGTGGCATGGGCGCCTCTTACTGGGTACGCTGCTCTATAGCATCCTTGGTATCCTCCATACAGATACTAGTTTTTATCTGGAAGATATTCTGCTGCCTGGTTACATATTTTAGGGGAACAAGCTGCCTGTCACTTGGGGGATATGTATAGGCTGACCTATTGCGATACTCCATTCTTACAGGCCATGCTTCACTTCAACTTGCACACAACCAATTAAACCAAGACTACATGTTATTTGAAGGATGCACACCTCCCCTTCCCCCCATGTGTGGCATTAATTGTCCAATTTAGTATTTTTCTGTGCTCGATAAAGTGTACCTCAGCGGAAGCACCGTATTTTTCGGAATATAAGACGTTTATGGGCCATCTCCATAAACACTGCCGGGTCCGCTGGGCCATCTGCATAATCGTCGCTGGAGTCTGCTGGGTCATCTGCATAATAGCCGTTATGGAGATGGCCCAGCGGACCCCAGCGGCTCTGCACAGCGGTAGGCGGACGGTGTCCCTGCCTACCGCTGCCACTAAAGAGGAACACGCTGCGGGACCCAGGATGAAAGGAGGATGCTGAAGAGGATCGCCGACAGCCGGGGGGAGGATCGCGGCTGCAGGATCAGGTAATGTATAGCGGCGGTTCAGCTTCCCTGCGCACTCTGCATTGATTTTTTGGTATCTTTAGAATATAAGACGCATCCACTTTTTACCCCAAAATTTGGAGGAGAAAAAGTGCGTCTTATATTCCGAAAAATACGGTAAATTAAACACTTCGCATTCAGTCATTTCCACTTTATGCATCCGAGCAATGTTCACCTCCCATTCATTAGCCTATAACTTTAACACTACTTGTCACAATGAACTGATCTATATCTTGTTTTTTCTGCGACCAATTAGGCTTTCTTTGGGGGGTACATTTTGCTAAGAATTATTTCACTTTACTGTAAATGCATTTTAACAGGAAGAATAAGAAAAAAACGGAAAAAAATTAATTATTTCTCAGTTTTCGCCATTATAGTTTTAAAATAATACATGCCTCCATAATTAAAACTGATGTATTGTATTTGCCCATTTGTCCCGGTTATTTCACTGTTTAAATTATGTCCCTATCACAATGTATGGCGACAATATTTTATTTGGAAATAAAAGTGCATTTTTTGCATCCATCACTATTTACAAGCTTATAATTTAAAAAAAAATAGAAATATTTCATCTTTACATTGATATTTAAAACGTTTAGGCCCTTAGGTAAATATTTACGTGTTTGTTTTTATTGTAATGTTTTTTGTTTTTCTTATTAAACATTTTATGTGGGTATTTTTGGGAGGGTGGGATGTAAATTGTCATTTTTAAATGTAAATTTATGTGTATTTTTATATTTTTTTACATTTAGGTATAGCTTTACTTTTTGGCCACAAGATGGCAGCCATAAGTTTGTTTACATGACGTCACTCTAAGCGTAACATGTACGCTTAGAGGGACGTAGGAAGCAGAAAAAGCGAAGCTTCTTGTAAGGCTTGGTGGTGTATTCTCCACAGTCAGCATGCAACGCATGAGCTGGCGTGGAGGAGGTACACACACTAGCACCAGGAAACAGGCTATCCCTAGTATAGTGGAGGGGAGGACTGACTGCAATAGGAGATTGTGGCGCACAGAGCCGGTGCAGATCTGACAGCCACAAACAATGCTTTCGTTATAACGTCTCAGCGCAAAGTAGCGCTGAGCGCACAAACCAGAACTGAGGAGATCAGGACAGGTAGACAGAATGAACGCTTGCTAGCTAGCGGCTACTTAGCGACAGCAAGCGTCCAAAACCAGACAGACTGGAATGAGACAGCCAATGCGATGCGGCGATGGCGTGCCTCACAAAGACAGGACAGGACAGTCAGAAAATAGCAGGATTAAGATAGATGAACGTAACACAGATAAATATACAATAAGTATGTTTTCCTAGCGTATTACAATTACAGCTATCAATGAAACTATTTGTAACGTCTGACTAACATATGTATATATCGGCAATGAACCGATATATGACATAAGCAGGAACGCTGACTAGGACTGGATTAATACAGGGAACAGGACTCCGAAGGATTCGCTATCTCTTCGCAGAGATGAACGCAATCCACAAACGGTAACAGAACAGGATTCAGAAGGATTCGTTATCTCTTCGCAGAGATGAACGCAATCCACAAACAGTAACAGAACAGGATTCAGAAGGATTCGTTATCTCTTCGCAGAGATGAACGCAATCCACAAACGGTAACAGGACAGGATTCAGAAGGATTCGTTATCTCTTCGCAGAGATGAACGCAATCCACAAACGGTAACCAGGAGCAGGGTAACTACCTCAGCACGGGTGGTCACGGTACGCGCAACCTACCAAAACGTGCTGGAAGCTGACTAACTGCACACAGGATATAAACAGTTCGTGTACGTAGACATCAGCGACACTGATGTATTAACGTAACACAAATACAAGGAAAATAATAAACGTGCTGGTATGCATATATATTGGCAATGAACCAATATATGATGCAAAGACCAGCAAAGTATCTTTATAACAAGAAACACGATCGGGGGCTAAAGCGACAGCAAGACTGGCTTACACTGAAGCTATGAAAACCCAAGGAAACCGTGCAGGAAGCAGATCTTTATACTGAGGTCATCCAATGGGAGCAGACATGCAGATTCCCACACAGGTGAATGATAATCAGTCACAAGCTGACAGCAGGGAAAGACAGACAAAGCTATGCAACTTGCATGGAAATAGATCAGAACTGCCTGAGCAGCAGCACTACTTCCAGCAATAGCTGCTGCAGCAGCGATCATTACAGTACCCCCGCCTTTAAAAGCGGATTCCAGACGCTTTTCAAAACTGAAATTTCCAACAAAACAGTCTGACTGATAATTCATGATGACCGGGACAGCCCGGCAAGACCGAATTCCAGAATCAGTCCCCACAAGACTGGACCCATCAGAACCAGAACCTACAGAACCATGCCCATCAGTACTACAAGCCCCAGTGTGACACCCATCAGAACCATGATTTCCAGAAGAAAGCCCTCCGAAATTCCCTGAGCGATACCCACCGCCTTCCAGGAACCGTTCAGAAACGCCAAAGCCTTTGCAATGCCCACCGGTACTGTCTTTACCAACACAAAACCCACTGTTGAACCAGTCCAAGGCACCAGGACAGGTTTTCTCAGAGACCTCCCAGAACACCTTGAAGCTCCAAAGAGATCCCCATAGGTCAGAACGCCCCTTAGGCTCACATGGAGAACTATCAAGAACCCCTATGGAACCTAGGGCAATTCCCGAGTCAGGGCCACAAGGACAAACATCAATATCAGGGCTTTCAGGGACCAGAACCATCTCTGGGCATGCAGGCAGACTGGCAATATCAGAACGTGTTCCCACTAAGGAAGCATCAGAGCACGCTAACACCTTAGACACACTTGGGCATTCTGGCACACAAAGAACATCTGGGCACACCGGCACAAGAGAAACCTCTGGGCATGTCAAGGAACTGTGAGCCTCAGGGTCAGCCAAGACAGGACCAAAACCAGGACTGGCCAAAAAAAAATCATCATGACTAAACTTCGCAACTACTGGACTTTTACACGAGAATGCTGGATCAGACTTAGATGTCGCTGATTCCAGCAAATTCAGTAACAAATCAGATTCAGGGGCACTAACAAGACAGGACAAATCTTCTGATGTATGCACTGAACCAGACAGGGACTCCACAACTACCTCTGGACTGGACAGAGACTCATTTAATACACTGGATTGGAGCTCATGAGGCGCTGCAGAACAAGTCAGTATTGCAGCAGCCCCCACTGGACTAGGCAAAACTGAGGAATTCCCTGGACAGGAAGGGGACTCTGGAACCTCTGCCACAGCGGCCAGAGAACCAGAATCTTTCAGGATACAGGGCTGGGTTTCAGGAACACTCATCAGACCGGACTGAAATTCTGAGATTTCTATTATTTTGACCAGAGAATCAGAATTATCCATGTTACAGGGCAAGACTTCTGAAACATTCAGAGGACAGGGCTGGAGTTCCTCGGCTGTTACAACACTGGAGAGGGACTCAACAACATTGGTTAAATCAGACTGTGTACAGGACAAGGTATCTGACACACTTGCTGACGAGGACAATATTTCAATGGCTTCTGCTTTGCTGGGCAGAAATTCATCAAGTTTTATTAGAGCAGACTGTAATTCCAAAACAGCTGCTAGACAAGTGAATATTACTGCAACACCAACTGAGGTAAGCAGTGCTTCAGCCTCCTCTGCTAGAGGGTTTAAAGTATCCAAAGTACTGGGTGAAGCATAAGACTCTGCGACCACAGCTTCACTGGACAGGATCACTGAACAGTCCATATTGCAGGGCAAAACCATGGAAGCACCTGCTGGACAGCATAATGATTCTGTGACCTGAGTTTCCTTGGAGAGATCTACTGCACAATTCATGGTACAGGGCAAATTTATTGGAAAATTTTCTGAACAAGGTAATAATTCTGCGATTTCAGGTTCACATAGCAGATGCTCTGAGCTATTCACGAAACTAGAGCGAGGTGTAGAAACAGGAAGATCAAGACACAATGTTTGCGCATCTGAATCACCATTCATTTGTAAAATTGGAAAATTCAGATGCTGGGGTTCTGAGTTTACTAGACAGGATTGCTGGGACTCGGAAACTGATGTAGTGCATCTATTGGCATCTGCTGGATCAGACAGGAGTTGAACTTTATTAACACAGGTAATTTCTGCAGAAGTGTTTGCAGAGACAGGCAAGATTTTTCTGGTGTCTGTTTCACTAAACAAAGAGTCATGAGTACTGGCTAGGCTGGACTCGGAAGTCAGCAGGACCTCTGGATTCTCTGCTGAGAAATTTGCGCAGGGCAAGTTTAAGAATGTATCAGTGGCTTCTGTTTTACTGGGAAGTAACACTGAGTTATCCATGGTACAGGGTGAAATTGCAGGAACTTCAATTTCACACAAAAAGAGCTCCGAATCACCTGCTGAATCAGCCAAAGGTGCTGAAGCAGGCGGGTCAGAACGCCAAATTTGCGAATTCGGAGTCACAAAAAAATCATCCAAAATCAGTTCCCACACATCAATCAAGGGAGCCACACAGTCATACCTACACACACCAGCCTCTATTAGGTTATAGGCTGACTTAATGCATGCGTTCAATACCATTTCACTTTTTGCACTGTAAAATTGACAAAATGAACTTGAATCATTCTTCCATTCACAGACCAGGGCTTCCATCTCTCCCCTCTCGAATGGAGGATCCCATGCATACTTAACAGCGAAACATTTAGGCTGATCACAGTCTGCAGATATGATTGTGGCAGGCACATGTATAGGGTTAATTAGCAGGTGATTGGCAGATTCCTTATTCTTAAGAATCTCCAATACCTGTAGCAAGTGTTGAACTGTAGTGTATGCAAACTTCCCTTGGTTCACAAATAAGTTGATTTGTTCAATACTCTGTAATATCTCATCATAATCATACTCAGATAATTCTTTTAAACAAAAATCTTTATTTTCCCTAGCCAGGGAGGAAAGTTCATTAGTAGTTTCATAAGTCCATTTAACTCCCCTGAAAGACAATTGCATTTCATTATCTGTTAATGGCAGAATCTCATTATAGGTCTCAGTCGCTAAGGATAACGATTCTGCAGATTGGACACGTTTCTTAGAACGTTTGCGTTTTGCCTTTGACCTTGCGGTTTTTGGTGATTTATTCAAAGCTGCAGGAAAATTATCAGTAACACTTTCTGCTTGCTGCTTATTCTTGCAAGCAATTGAAGGAGCAGCTGATTGGCCTGCTGCCAGGAGTTCATTAAGAGGAAAAGGCAATGGATCTATGCGCAACCAGTTATGGATCACAAACGCTAGAAATTCCAGCGGTCTATCTTTCAAATCGGAATGATTGAGAACATCAAATGCCCACTGGAATAATTCCCCTTTAAACAAAATATAACTTAGTTGGAGTGCCCAGGTTGAAACAGGAGTCGCTTGGAGATCAGGATTGGTCAGGAACCTGGCACATTCAGAGAAAAACTCATTTTCTGTTTCAGAGCTAAGTTCTTCAAATTTCTTAAAGGAACAGGAACCATAATTAACAGTGTCATACTTTCTGGGAATCCCCCCCACAATGGGGATTGGTAATGGGGTTTTCATAATGTAAGGCTTGGTGGTGTATTCTCCACAGTCAGCATGCAACGCATGAGCTGGCGTGGAGGAGGTACACACACTAGCACCAGGAAACAGGCTATCCCTAGTATAGTGGAGGGGAGGACTGACTGCAATAGGAGATTGTGGCGCACAGAGCCGGTGCAGATCTGACAGCCACAAACAATGCTTTCGTTATAACGTCTCAGCGCAAAGTAGCGCTGAGCGCACAAACCAGAACTGAGGAGATCAGGACAGGTAGACAGAATGAACGCTTGCTAGCTAGCGGCTACTTAGCGACAGCAAGCGTCCAAAACCAGACAGACTGGAATGAGACAGCCAATGCGATGCGGCGATGGCGTGCCTCACAAAGACAGGACAGGACAGTCAGAAAATAGCAGGATTAAGATAGATGAACGTAACACAGATAAATATACAATAAGTATGTTTTCCTAGCGTATTACAATTACAGCTATCAATGAAACTATTTGTAACGTCTGACTAACATATGTATATATCGACAATGAACCGATAAATGACATAAGCAGGAACGCTGACTAGGACTGGATTAATACAGGGAACAGGACTCAGAAGGATTCGCTATCTCTTCGCAGAGATGAACGCAATCCACAAACGGTAACAGAACAGGATTCAGAAGGATTCGTTATCTCTTCGCAGAGATGAACGCAATCCACAAACAGTAACAGAACAGGATTCAGAAGGATTCGTTATCTCTTCGCAGAGATGAACGCAATCCACAAACGGTAACAGGACAGGATTCAGAAGGATTCGTTATCTCTTCGCAGAGATGAACGCAATCCACAAACAGAACCAGGAGCAGGGTAACTACCTCAGCACGGGTGGTCACGGTACGCGCAACCTACCAAAACGTGCTGGAAGCTGACTAACTGCACACAGGATATAAACAGTTCGTGTACGTATACATCAGCGACACTGATGTATTAACGTAACACAAATACAAGGAAAATAATAAACGTGCTGGTATGCATATATATTGGCAATGAACCAATATATGATGCAAAGACCAGCAAAGTATCTTTATAACAAGAACCACGATCGGGGGCTAAAGCGACAGCAAGACTGGCTTACACTGAAGCTATGAAAACCCAAGGAAACCGTGCAGGAAGCAGATCTTTATACTGAGGTCATCCAATGGGAGCAGACATGCAGATTCCCACACAGGTGAATGATAATCAGTCACAAGCTGACAGCAGGGAAAGACAGACAAAGCTATGCAACTTGCATGGAAATAGATCAGAACTGCCTGAGCAGCAGCACTACTTCCAGCAATAGCTGCTGCAGCAGCGATCATTACACTTCTGAGAGAAGCTGTCGCTTTTTCTGCCTAGTGAGAGGAATCAGTGATCGGGCACCATGGCCCGATCCACTGATTCCCTGGCTAACGAACCGCGGACCGGGAGCGCACATGGCCTCCTGGATGTAACTTTTACGTCCAGGAAGGTTAAATGGTTAAGAGAGAGAAACCTCAGGATCCTATTGAGGCTTCCCTCGCTACTCTGTGGTCCCCAGTTGTTGAGCGCAGACCCCCAGAAGATTAGTGACAGTGCATTGTCGCTAACCAGATTGGGCCACGCAGCTCCTCTTCCTTGTACATGACCACGCAATAGCTGACTGAGTTCGTCCACACATGCAATGTAGCACGTGCTACTGCACATGCGGACTCGCGCCACCATTGCGCACACGTGATCCAGGAAGAGGAGCTGCGCAGGCCCGATGTGAAGGGGTGCCGCGCTCAGCAATGGAGGGCCACGCTCAGCAATGGGGGCTTGCTACAACCAAGGGAAGCCTTATTAGCCTTCCCTCTCTAAATAGTGTCAGATTTTGGACCTGAACTTCGGCTCGGATTCACTTTAGAATGCAGTATTTTTTACTGCAATCTGAACAGGGTCTTACACAGCCTTTTTCCCCATATATGTACAGAGAAGGCTGCATGGCCTATTTGTGTGATGTCGGTGATACCACAGTTACCACTATTCACAGAGTCAGCCGCAGATAGAGGCAGCCACAGCGGCTCTCTTCATCAGACACTAAATACTCTTGTGTGATTTATACATGGAGACACCGGCTGTCCTGAGCCAGATTCCTGTCTGTGTCGGGTACGGTTCGTATGGAAGTGTACTACACTATGGAAATTCTGACGCTTCTATTTACTGAAACAAACCCAGCGGCAGTAATTCAGAGAGAACATTTCTGAAGGGCTTAAACATGAAAGTATAATGTTATATGCAGTGGCGGCTGCAGGATTTTTTTTTGAGGGGGTGCTATGCAGGTGCTGGATAATTTTGAAGGGGGGCTAGGTGTTCGAAAAATTTGGGGCGTGGCCAAAAGAGGGTGTGGCCAAAAAGAGGGCGTGGCCAAAAAAGAGGGGCGTGGTAAAGTTCTGGAGTATACTCCAGTGCTATATAAATACATAATGATATGGTAGGATATAAGAGTATGGTCGGATTAGATTGTGAGCTCTTCCGAGAACCTGACTATGCACTCTGTAAAGTGCTTGATAAGATGTTACTGCTATATAAATATAGTATGGACATTACACTAACAGGATTAGAGTGTAAGCCAGCCTAGCCAGGCCCAGTGGCCCTGGCTGGCCCTGGCCCAGGTAGCGCCGGCAGGCAATGATGATGACGCAGCAAAAGGGTCCCCAACCCCCACCTCCCCCCGCCCGCCTGATGCCCACGCTGAACTGGGACTACCTCACTCACACAATGGGACTGGCTCTCCTCTCTCCGACTCCAGACCTCCCCACTCTCTGTCTCCAGTCCAGGCTCTGACTGACGGTCTCTCTCTCGCTGCTCGGCTCTCGTCTTTGCGCTCCGGGCTCCTTCTCTCCTCACGCCCACGGCTCCGCCCTCGCCACACCAACACCATGCGGCGTGGGCAGTTTTATGCTACCTGGCCGAGTGACGTCACATCAGCGTGCGCTGCGCACGGAACGTCTGATGTCAGTCGCCGCAGCGCACACAGCAAGGGGGAGCTTGAGCAGAGCACAGCAGCGTGAGTGGTGTGCTAGATGGGGCTGGGGCTGGGCTAGTGGGCTGGGCTAGTGCCTGGGAAAAATTAAAGCAACAGGGCGGCACAGTACGAAAAAAAAAAAAAAATTATAATCAGCACCTGTTTTTTTAGGGGGTGCTAATAGGGTACTAGGATGATTTTAGGGGGTGCTTCAGCACCCAAGGCACCCACCTGGCGCCGCCCCTGATTATACGATGTGCAGCGCTGACTGAGTTCCATGTTGTCTTTACAGCATGCTGGTCATTTCTTCCTATTGGGCGATGCAAATATGTACTGCAGCAGTCCTTGTGCCCAGCGGTGTAGCGAAGGAACTTATGGGTCCCAGTTCAAGTTTTACATTGGGCCCCCCAAGCATTCAATTAATAACAATTCAAATGGCGCCAAGGACACCCACAGTATGAGAGGTGTAAGCAGAGAACATGTTAATGATTAGTGTGAACTAATTCAGAGCATATATAGGCCTCGATTCATAAAGCATTCCCGCATGCGAAAATGCTGAAAACGCCTCACTTTACCGACCACACAGCAAAATCTGTATTCATAAAGGCTTTTTCCGCATGAAAAGCCGACATTCGCGAGCAGAGTGATAAATCACCGCCTTGCGCGGTGATTATCATAACAAAAGTAACAAATGTCAATTCATAAAAGTTAGAGGTAGCGGTATGCAGACGGGGATTACCGCTACCTCTGATGTGGCGAGAAGCGTGCGGAATACAGTGCAGTGAATGGGACAGACCTCCCAAGCAGTTGCAGCAGAGAACACCGCACGGAGAGACTCCGCCTGCTTCTCCTGTTTCCGCATGCGTACAACAGCCTAACGCTAGCCTACAGCGGAATATCTCCGCACGCCTGTCACAACTGGCAACATTTTTATGAATTACCACCCTGAAGGCTGAAATACCGACAGCAGTGTTTCCCCGCTCGACTCTACCTTACCGACAGAACTTTTATGAATCGAGGCAATAGAAGTGATTATTACCAGCAAAGCCCCATTGAAGAGCTAATACTGTGGTTGAGGGACCGCCCCTAGTGGGTTCCTCTGGCCCAAGGGCCCCGGTGCGGTTGCTACCTCTGCATCCCCTGTTGCTACGCCACTGCTTGTGCCATACATTGGACTGTATAATATACTCATGGATAAGCCCAACCTCCAACTTTTACCTTATAAACTGGAAATAATGTGTGAACACCGGATAAGCCCACCCCCAAATGTCTACCCAGAACCCACATGCCGCGCGTGCATGGTCACTGTGGACAGGGGCGAGAAAAAATGGGGAACCAAAGCATAATTTGGGTCCCCTGCCAAAAAAAAAAAAAAAGAAGGCACCTTTGTGCCTCCCACAACATACCAGTTTTATGTCACCAGAAGTGCCCCCCAGTATTAAGTAGCCAGTGGCATAACTAGAGGGGTGCAGGCATGGCTCATGCCATAGGTACCACAGCACCATGGGCACTATGCCCCTCCTGCTGTACCACTACCCTGCAACCAATGCTGCCTCCCGAAGCCCCGGGTCCCGCTTCTTCTCGGAGTCTCCGTTCCAGAGTCAAACGTCAGATCAGCGTTGACCGGAAAGCAGGGCCTGATTTACCATAAGACACTGTAGGCACGCGCCTACAGGCGCATGATGATGGAAAGGCGGCTCACTTTCCTCCCCGAGTGCCTCCCTACCTCCTTCCCTATGCAGAGCCCTAATCAGAGTGTAAAGGAGATTTACTCACCCGGCTCTCGGCATTCCACTGGCGCGATCTCCCTTTAGTCAGGAGAACCTCTTGCTACTTAATACAGAGGGTACTTCTGGCTATCTAATGCTAAGGGGCACTTGTGGCTACCTACACCAGGCAGGGGAAGGAGGCGAGTAGTGACAGCTGAGCCAGCCAGCACACATGTGGTTCAGCAGAGGTTTGTAGGTCCATGAAGGGTGAAGTCTAGGGTGGCAGGACATCTGTGCCTATAGGCTCCTTTGATGTATATCCTGGCCTGCCGGAGAGCGAGGGTGCATACCACTCACAAAGGTTACAATTCGATTGATTGTAACATTTGAAAAATCTGACCAATGTATCACATGTATTCATTTTTTTTTTACCAATTATGAAAAAAATGATTGCATACTCTGAAAACATTGCTTGGGTCTATAAATCATATTCCTAAAAAAAGATCTGAGAATTCAACCACTCCCAATTGAATTAGATTGATTAAAACGGGAAACTTAGTCATATTTCTCATTTTCTTTTCTGCTTTTTCTGTAAAACCAACGGTTTTTATTGAATTTCCGTAAAATTGTATCTCTTATTGTATCTCTCAAAGGTAAAGATGCTGAGTAAAGCCCTCCACCAGGTCACTTCGCCTGGTCCGCCGGTGCTCAATCCCTCCGTGGGTCACCAATCCACAGCGATCATACACAAGTAGATAAATGAAGGAGGCACTCCAATGGCGAATAAACTTGCGTTTATATTCAAGTAGCAAAACACGACATGTTTCGGGGCGGACCCCTTTCTCAAGTGTACATGCAACCACGTGAAAACACAACAAAAACGTATGCAGAGCAGTGCACCACACCCTTCATGGCAGACCCGCCCCCTCTGGTCAGCTGACCAAATGACATCAATTGTCCAGGTTAACCCTTACAGGGTTAAGGGTTAACCTGGACATTTGATGTCATTTGGTCAGCTGACCAGAGGGGGCGGGTCTGCCATGAAGGGTGTGGTGCACTGCTGTGCATAAGTTTGGTGTGTTTTCACGTGGTTGCATGTACACTTGAGAAAGGGGTCCGCCCCGAAACATGTCGTGTTTTGCTACTTGAATATAAACGCAAGTTTATTCGCCATTGGAGTGCCTCCTTCATTTATCTACTTGTCTCTTATTGTATCACCTGTAAACCCCTTTAGTTCCAGGTAAGCTGAATGAGAAAGATATGGGTGGGGCATAGTGATAACTGCTGAGATACTAAAGGGTAGGGAAGCGCTAGGCAGAATCGCATGCGGTTTCCATAGCACATAGTGGAAAACACATATGCGATTCTGCCTAGTGTGTTTCTACCCACAGATTGCAAGTTGATGAAAATTGTATGCTAACCTTAAGGTGGCCATACACTGGTCGATTTGCCGTCAGATTCGACCAACAGATAGATCCCTCTCTGATCGAATCTGATCAGAGAGGGATCGTATGGCCACCTTTACTGCAAACAGATTGTGAATCGATTTCAGCCTGAAACCGATCACAGTCCGTGGAGCTGCCGCCCCCCCGGCATACATTACCTGCTCCGGCCGGCGCGAGTCCCCTGGTCTCTGCTGTCTTCTTCTCCGCTCCGGCTACTGAACTTCTTGTCCAGGGGGAAGTTTAAACAGTAGAGGGCACTCTACTGTTTAAATTTCCTTCCGGGACAGGAAGTTCTGTGTAGCAGGAGCTGCCCGGAGCGGAGAAGAAGACCGCAGAGACCAGGGGACTCACGCCGGCCGGAGCAGGTAATGTATACCCGCTGTATTGCGTCGGTCGTCGGGCATTCGAACGCCGCTAACGACGCACTCCCGGCCCGCCGGCGACCGAGGAAAATCTTCCGCACGGATGGGGCGATGGGAATCGACGGTTCTGTCAGCGGTGTGCGTGGCGATTTCACAGCCGTTTCGATCACTGTGATCGAAACGGCCGTATATCGGCGGGAAAATCGTTAGGTGTATGTGCCCCTTTAGATCCATTTCCAAGCTGCATAAATTAGTATTAAATTAGCATCAACTCAGAATTATCAACATCTTATTGAGCCTCCGTAGAGAGAGAGAGAAAGACCTACACAAAACTTTCTGAGCCCAAACTTTCTGGACAGTCAGTCCCTGCCTGGGCTTTCAAGCTGAGCTCCTAAATTTCTGAAGCTGAAAAGAGACAAAAATATACAGGCAATGAACACCTTCAGCAAAATCTCCAGTTATGGGGAAAGTATTAGTAAGCGTTTAAAAATAAATCTGACAGAACTAAGGGTTTTGGACTAGCCCATCTCCTCAAGGGGGATTCTCTGGGTTTTCGTTTGTTTTCAAAAGCCTTTCCTGGATGGAAGTTTAACTGCTGGCCTCCCTACTCACTTGCACACTATTTTTTGCACCATGTATGAGCACCATTAGCAACTGCCGTTGAGGAAATGTTTTTGAAAATAAAGAAAGCCCTGAGACTCCCCCATGAGGAGATGGACCAGTCCAAAACCTGTTAGTTGTGTCAGATTTTAACTGCTTACTATTTTTGCTAGAGTGGTCCTTTAACCTCCCTGGCGATACAATAAAATCGCCAGGGCGGTGGCGCAGCACTTTAAAAAATGTTTTGTTTTTTTTCAATCATGTAGCTAGCCTAGCGCTAGCTGCATGATAGCCGCTGTGCAGCGGCATCCCCCCGCCCCTTCCGATCGCCTCCAGCGATCAGAGCAAACAGGAAATCACGTTCAGAACGGGATTTCCTGTGTGGCTTCCCCGATCGGGATGACGTCATCCACGTCATGGCGTCTGGGGAGTCCCGGACCACCCCTTAGCACAGCCTGACGGTGATTGGCCAGGCTGCGCACGGGGTCTCGGGGGGGCCTCTAATGCGGCGGTTAGTGGCAAATCGGCGCAGAGCGGCGGCGATCGGCTTGTACGCGCAGCTAGCAAAGTGCTACCTGCGTGTAACAAAGCAAAAAGTGTGGAAATCAGCCCACCAGTAGCTGAGAAATCCTCCGCGGTGGCTTAGCCCGAGCTCAGCTCGGGATTATCGCCCAGGAGGTTAATAAGCATTTTTTGTGTATTCCTCCTCCTATGCTTGGATCCTGCAGTGGCACAGAACATTGCTGGAATAGCTCACTGCACTTACAGGCAGTGTCTAAATCACTGCATTGCTTATTCTTAAGTAATAAAACTGGGGTTGTTTAAAAATACATTTACTTGTACAGACCTATGAGTGACAAAGCCCCAGGCATTTTATACTTGGCCCCTCCCCCTGCGTGGAATTTATAGCATCCGCATACTTCTAATCCTTTCCAAGAGCAGCATTAGAGAGGTGTAGGACTACTTTTAGGAAGCGTTCACACTTATCCTTGCAAATCCTGCATGCAATTTTGTCCGAATCTGAGTTTTATGGTTTTTACATTTTTTTTGTCCTTCGACTTTTCCTCTGCAATTTTTCTGCATGTTTGTTTGCAAAATTATGGATAGCAATTTTTTTGTGCATAACATTAATTCACATGAGAACCAAAATCGCATGTGATTTTGTGGACAAAGTGTGATTTGACTTCCATTACAGGCTAATCGCACATCAAGAAATATAGATGTGCCGTATGACTTAAGGCTCATACACACATCAGACCATAGTCTTTGGAAAATGAAAGATCACAGACCAATTTTACCACCCTTCATGTAGTGTAATGGAGCGCACACGCAGCGCAGAGGGGACAGCAGCTTCTGAGCCTCGCGCTGTGCGCCGGCCAGAAGTGAAGGGGGAAGGACATACTGCGCACACAGGGCGCAGTATGTCCGGGGCAGAGGTCAAACAAGTCGCCGCACACCGGAGTGTATAGAGTGTGAACGGCGGCAGACGGAGGGGGGGGGCGGGAGGAACAGTAGGTATGTGCGCATTACACCCTATACAGTGCTGCACACACGTTCAGTTGTGGTATCCTTTAACCAGCCGGGCGGTATGGACGAGCTCAGCTCGTCCACTACCGCCGGAGGCTGCCGCTCAGGCCCTGCTGGGCCGATTTTAATAAAATAAAAAGGAGCACACGCAGCCGGCACTTTGCCAGCCGCGTGTGCTACCTGATCGCCGCCGCAGCGCGGCGAAAGAGGGTCCCCCCAGCCGCCCGAGCCCTGCGCAGCCGGACCAAACAGTACCGGCCAGCGCTAAGGGCTGGATCGGAGGCGGCTGACCTCCAGGACGTCACTCCGCTCGTCGCCATGGCGACGAGGAAAGCATAACAAGAAGGGCTGCTCATCGCGGCCTTTCTTGTTACTTCTGATCGCCGGAGGCGATCAGAAACACGCATTCGGAGCGCCCTCTAGTGGGCTTTCATGCAGCCAACTTTCAGTTGGCTGCATGCAATAGTTTTTTTTTAATTAAAAAAAACCATCTGGTCGCCAGCCTGGCGATCTTAATAGAACGCCAGGCTGGTTAACTGACATTCATCTGCAGATCAGACAATCATCTGCAGATCTGAAAATCCATCCTGGTGGATCTGATCTGCAGATGAATGTCTGTTAAACAAGGTGCGTATGAGGATCTGCAGATATCATAGACTATGAATGCATTTTGCAGGAATGGATCTTTTGCAGGAACAGATCTTTTGCAGATACTGATCTTTTGAATGTCTACATCATCTGTGTGTGCAGCATCCTGCAAAGATGTTTATCTGATGGGGAGTTCAGCTCCATAGAATAGACTGTGTAGGCATGGCTCTCATACTACATGGAAGGGGGTAACATTGGTCTGTGATCTTGTCTTTTCCAAAGACTATGGTCTGATGTGTGTATGAGCCTTTAGATATTGGATGTAAGCAAAATCACAAAAACGCACAAAGCATGAGAATTGTGATAAGTGTGAACTGAGATGGTGAATAAGATGCAAATTGTTCCACGTTCATACAGGATTATGTATTCAAATTCAATAAAGAATTCAATAATTCTGTATGCAAATGTACTGTATGCAGCTTGAAAATGGATGGAATTTTACCTTGGTTATTTTGATTGGTCCATTTTCAAGATGCATATATAATATTTGCAAACAGAATTTGCATAAGCCTGTATCAACTCAGAATGGTTCACATCTCATTGACCATCCAACATGATTTTCACTGTTCAAAGCATGTGTAGAGGTGTACTGACCCAAGTCATGGACTACTGCGCATGCGTCTGGGACGTGCGGCTGGCGGTAAGACAAGGGAGCTGACAGGGGCCTGGAGGAAGCCCCAGGTGGATGGTGTAATGGTTAAGGGCTCTGCCTCTGACACAGGAGACCAGGGTTCGAATCTCGGCTCTGCCTGTTCAGTAAGCCAGCACCTATTCAGTAGGAGACCTTAGGCAAGTCTCCCTAACACTGCTACTGCCTATAGAGCGCGTCCTAATGGCTGCAGCTCTGGGGCTTTGAGTCCGCCAGGAGAAAAGCGCGATATAAATTATATTTGTCTTGTCTGTAAGTAAAAATCCATTGCATCAGTTTAACCCAGGTTTGCTTTACTTTACTTGCTTTAACCCTTTAGCAGCCACATATAGGAAAGAAATATGTGCGCTGCAGGGCCGATTTTTTTTTTTTTTTGCCGCTGGGGGAGTGTGTCTTCCCCAGCCTGGCAGGGTATGCAGAGCAGCGCAGGGAGCATTCATATTTACCTGCTCCGGGCGGCTGGATGGCGTCTCCTCTCCTCCGGTGGCGGCGCTGCAATGCCGACATCCTCTTCAGAGTTCCAATCACATGATACAACATGATTGTAACCCAGCGGGAAGGTGTCAGCATTGCAGCGCCGCCCAGTGGGGGAACAGGGGTGATGACACCACCCCTTGGGGTATGATCACATGACACATCATGTGACCAGAACTCAGAAGAGGATGCCGGGAGTGCAGTGCCGCTGGTGGGGGAGAAGCCGATCCAGCCACCCAGAACAGGTAAATATAAAGAAGCTCTCTGCATAGCCGCATTAGGCTCGAGATAATGAATGAGGGCTGCCAACAGGTTAAAGTAAATCTGTAAGAATAAAAACCTCCCTTAGGAGGTTCTCACCTCAGGAGAGGGAAGCCTCTGGATCCTAAAGAGGCTTGACCTGTCGTCCGTCGCAGACCATTTCACCACTGGAGCTCAGGACACAAGAAAATAAAAACAATTCCAGCCCTCTCTGTGCTCCTGCAGTAGCTGCTTTCCCCTTGAACTCCAGTTAAAATAGCCAACTCTTATTGGGTCTGCTCTACTGTGCTGGTGCAGGTGACTCGGGCTTGCGCAGTAGAGCAGACCCAATTAGGCCCGGCTATTTCCGCTGGAGCCCGAGGGGAAAGCCACTACTGCGCCAACGCAAGACTCCCAACAAGCAGCGTCAAGCCAACCTTCTTGGGTCAAAGCGCTGGATCCCTTCGCGAGGTAAGTACCCCCTAGTGTCACTTTTTTCCCCATCAATTACACTTAAAGGAAACCAGAGACGATATATAGTTAATGTTTTATACATACATGGAGCTTCCTCCAGCCCCCTCCGCACCGATCGATCCCACGCCGCCGTCCTCTGCTTTCTGTATCGCCAGTACTGAGTCCCGTCCCGTAAGCCCCAGATATGTATAAAACTTTTACTATGTATAGAGTGACCAGATTTTTGTAGGTCCAACCTGGGACAGGGAGGGTGGGTGCAGGCGGGGGGGGGGGGGGGGGGCGGTGCACGCGAAAAGTGGGTAGGACTGAAGAGTGCACAGCGATGAAGACCGGGGGGGGGGGGGCGGCGAAAAATGTAACACCGAGGCATAAGAAAGCAGTGTTTACGCCATGATGTGGACAAACGAGACTTTGCATCATGGGTGTGCAGAAACTGTGTGATGCTAATAGTATACCGTAACCACAAAGCAGCAAACATAGCCATCTATGACCATTAAATAATAAATGCAGTAAAAGTTACCCCGGACACCAGAAAATAAAACGCAATAGGCAACATGTCAGCACAAAATAACCGCAATGCGGGCAACATGTCAATACAAAATAAACGCAATGGGGGCAACATGTCAGTACAAAATAAATGCAATGCGGGCAACATGTCAGTACAAAATAAACTCAATGCGGGCAACATGTCAGTACAAAATAAACGCAATGCGGGCAACATGTCAGTACAAAATAAACACAATGCGGGCAAACATGTCAGTACAAAATAAACGCAATGCGGGCAACCATGTCAGTACAAAATAAACGCAATGCGGGCAACATGTTAGTACAAAATAAAACGCAATGCGGGCAAACATGTCAGTACAAAATAAATGCAATGCCGGCAACCATGTCAGTACAAAATAAACGCAATGCGGGCAACATGTCAGTACAAAATAAACGCAATGCGGGCAACCATGTCAGTACAAAATAAACGCAATGCGGGCAAACATTTCCCCAGAAAATTACTGCAATGCGGGCAAACATTTCACCAGAAAATTACTGCAATGCGGGCAAACATTTCAACAGAAAACTAACGCAATGCGGGCAAACATTTCACCAGAAAATTAACGCAATGCGGGCAAACATTTCCCCAGAAAAGAAACGCAATGCGGGCAAACATTTCCCCAGAAAATAAACGCAATGCGGGCAAACATTTCCCCAGAAAAGAAACGCAATGCGGGCAAACATTTCCCCAGAAAAGAAACGCAATGCGGGCAAACATTTCCCCAGAAAATTAACGCAATGCGGGCAAACATTTCCCCAGAAAAGAAACGCAATGCGGGCAAACATTTCCCCAGAAAGAAACGCAATGCGGGCAAGCATTTCCCCAGAAAATTAACGCAATGCGGGCAAACATTTCCCCAGAAAAGAAACACAATGCGGGCAAACATTTCACTAGAAAAGAAACGCAATGCGGGCAAACATTTCACCAGAAAAGAAACGCAATGCGGGCAAACATTTCCCCAGAAAAGAAACGCAATGCGGGCAAACATTTCCCCAGAAAATTAACGCAATGCGGGCAAACATTTCCCCAGAAAAGAAACGCAATGCGGGCAAACATTTCACTAGAAAAGAAACGCAATGCGGGCAAACATTTCACCAGAAAAGAAACGCAATGCGGGCAAACATTTCACCAGAAAAGAAACGCAATGCGGGCAAACATTTCCCCAGAAAAGAAACAATGCAGGCAAACATTTCACCAGAAAAGAAACGCAATGCGGGCAAACATTTCCCCAGAAAAGAAACGCAATGCGGGCAAACATTTCCCCAGAAAATTAACGCAATGCAGGCAAACATTTCCCCAGAAAAGAAACGCAATGCGGGCAAACATTTCACTAGAAAAGAAACGCAATGCGGGCAAACATTTCACCAGAAAAGAAACGCAATGCGGGCAAACATTTCACCAGAACAGAAACGCAATGCGGGCAAACATTTCCCCAGAAAAGAAACAATGCGGGCAAACATTTCACCAGAAAAGAAACACAATGCGGGCAAACATTTCCCCAGAAAAGAAATGCAATGCGGGCAAACATTTCCCCAGAAAAGAAACGCAATGCGGGCAAACATTTCCCCAGAAAAGAAACAATGCGGGCAAACATTTCACCAGAAAAACAATGCGGGCAAACATTTCACCAGAAAAGAAACGCAATGCAGGCAAACATTTCACCAGAAAAGAAACGCAATGCGGGCAAACATTTCCCTAGAAAAGAAACGCAATGCGGGCAAACATTTCCCCAGAAAAGAAACGCAATGCGGGCAAACATTTCCCCAGAAAAGAAACAATGCGGGCAAACATTTCCCCAGAAAAGAAACAATGCGGGCAAACATTTCGCCTGAAAAAGAAAGCATTTACTCACCTGGCAGAAGTCTCCGGCCTCTGGCGCGCTGCTCACGGGACCACCTTCCTCCTGAAGTCTCCCGCGCTGACAGCCTGGCAGAGCAGGGCTACGGCAAGATGGCGCCCGAAGCCCTGTACTGGAGACAAATAGTCTCCAGTACAGGGCTTCGGCAGCCATCTTGCCGTAGCCCTGCCAGTTCATAAGCACAGAGTCCGGAGGCCGGGACGTCCCGCTGCTGAAAGCGGGACGTTTCCCGGGACCTCATGCAGCCTGGGACAGCGGACCCCGAATCCGGGACGTGTCCCGGGCAATCCGGGACGTCTGGTCACTCTAACTATGTATCATCTCTGGTACACTTTAATGTACAAAAGTATTTCCCTTGTTCAAAGAGTCTCCCTTGTTCTCTTTCATAAATTGTAGAACTATTTAAAGGATACCACAACTGACATGTGACATAATGAGATAGACATGGGTATGTACAGTGCCTAGCACACAAATAACTATGCTGTGTTCCTTTTTTTCTTTCTCTGCCTGAAAGAGGTAAATATCAGGTATGTAAGTGGCTGACTCAGTCCTGACTCAGACAGGAAGTGACTACAGTGTGACCCTCACTGATAAGAAATCCCCCCTTTTTTGTCTCTTTCTTGCTCTCAAAAGCCATTTTCTGCTAGGAAAGTGTTTTATAGTTGGAATTTCTTATCAGTGAAGGTCACACTGTAGTCACTTCCTGTCTGAGTCAGGACTGAGTCAGCCACTTACATGCCTGATATTTACCTCTTTCAGGCAGAGAAAGAAAAAAAGGAACACAGCATAGTTATTTGTGTGCTGGGCACTGTACATACCCATGTCTATCTCATTATGTCACATGTCAGTTGTGGTATCCTTTAACACTGGACTACTCCACCCCTTTAGGCATTTGCCTATGCTCAACACTAACCCCCTTTTCTCTACCTTCTCCATGCTGCCATGGTGGAAAAAGTACAAACTGCGATTAGCAGGCGCTAGGCACAGTAATCAGAATACCATGGAAATTTGAGGCCAATCACAAGATTCAGGAATGCTTGGCACTAGTATCCGAGTCTTGTGATTGATATAAAATGACAGCGGTAATGTGACTTTCGCTAAAAAGGAGGGTTTTAAGGTGAGTTGTCAGGAGGGGGGGGGGGGGTTTATGGTTAGGCGTTAGGAAGGGGGATTTAGGGGTAGGCATCAGGAAGGTGGGTTTTATGGTTAGGCTTCAGGAAGGGGGTCTTAGGCCTGGTTCACATTGGCGTTCGCCGTCAGGATTTTCCGGACCCGGACCTTATACTGTACAAACGGAACGGACGTTCGGCGATCCAATGTAACTCTATGGATCCATACACACTTGCCCGTTCCTCACCAACCGGATCCTGACCGGATCCGGACTCTGGGACTCTAAGACCCTTACTGATCTAAATGTCATAAAGCCACACAGACTTTTCAGTGCATACGCCACGTATGCACCGCTGCAAGTGTAAAACAGATTAATAACGATTTTGTTTCCCCTCTGAGGATGCAAGATGTAATCTCATTCAGTACAGTAACAGCATTACGAGAAATGCAAGACAAACAAGGAAGATACACACCCTTTGTCTTAGCATGTAGAACTCTCATCCACAAATGGCATTACGCGGATAACATCTTAAAGGATACCACAACTGACATGTGACATAATGAGATAGACATGGGTATGTACAGTGCCCAGCACACAAATAACTATGCTGTGTTCCTTTTTTTCTTTCTCTGCCTGAAAGAGGTAAATATCAGGCATGTAAGTGGCTGACTCAGTCCTGACTCAGACAGGAAGTGACTACAGTGTGACCTTCACTGATAAGAAATTCCAACTATAAAACACTTTCCTAGCAGAAAATGGCTTTTGAGAGCAAGAAAGAGACAAAAAAGGGGGGATTTCTTATCAGTGAGGGTCACACTGTAGTCACTTCCTGTCTGAGTCAGGACTGAGTCAGCCACTTACATACCTGATATTTACCTCTTTCAGGCAGAGAAAGAAAAAAAGGAACACAGCATAGTTATTTGTGTGCTAGGCACTGTACATACCCATGTCTATCTCATTATGCCACATGTCAGTTGTGGTATCCTTTAAGCATAGGCAAACGCAGGGGGGATTACAGCTGCCCAGAATCCCCCCTCAGGCCAGGGCCGGTGCAGTGTCTGAGGATAGTCAGGCATGGGCACAGCCCTGTGCTCCTGCTGGGTGAATGCTTCACTCTCTCCTTCATTACCAATGACAGTTGTCTTAATTATTATCTGTATCCAAACTGCTCCTGATCTATCCCAATGTCGGTCAGTTGGTCGGACAGGAAATTGAATTATGTGTACCCAGCATGATGTCCTACCATATTATTATGCTGTATTGTGCGTGGCTGAGGAAGACCTTTCAGGAATGTCCACTTTGAAAATCCTGGGTTTGCCCGTTAGGCAGCATGAGGGGGGTGGGGGAATAGAGGAAGGGTTCAGTGTGAGAGTAGGCAGGGGTGAAATCAAATGTTACATTACCTGGTCCCGGACGATCACGTCTCCTCTACTTCCTTGTTAGCTTGTAGGAGTCTGACAGCCAGCCAATCACCATGCGGCTTTAGTCCCCGCATGGTGATTGGCTTGCTGCAGGACTCTTGCAAACTAAACAGGAAGTGGAGGAGACGTGATCATCCAGGACCAGGTGATGTATCATAGATGCCGCTAATGACATCTTCTTACTAAGGTTATTTAACACCACTGGCGTAACAATAGGGGAAGCAGCCCCCCTGGGTCCCGCTCATGGTCGTTTTGAGGCGGCAGGAGGAGTCGCAGCATGAGGGGAGAGCTTGGCAGCACGTCGGTGGGGAGGGGGGATGGTCCCCCCCCCTCCCTCAACTTGGACTCTCCCCTCCTGAATCTATGTAAGTGACAGCAGCGGCGGCGGCAGCTGTAATTACCTCCATTCATCACGGAGGTTGCCGATCTGCAAGGGCTTTACATTACTTCCTGTTAAAACAGGAAGTAATGTGAAAGCAATGTGAAGCCCTTGCAGATCGGCGACCTCCGGTGGTGAATGGAGGTAATTATAACTGCTGCCACCGCCGTCGCCGCTACTAACACTTACATAGATGCAGGAGGGGAGCGCAGAGGGGAGAGCCCGAAACCCACAGACGTGCTACCAAGCTCTCCACTCATGCTGCAACCCCGTCCTGCCCCCCTAAAACGGCCATGAGCGGGCCCCAAGGGGGGGGGGGGCTCTCAAATTCTTGCAGGGGGGCCCGGGACTTCTAGTTACGCCCCTTTTTAACGCTTTAGGACATTTCTGAAACATTAACTAATTTTAGCAAGATGCCTTTATTGGCATCACTCTGCACCATTTTTTTGCTGTGCTTCTTTTAAATGTATCCCACAAGCACCCACTCTCATGCATTACTCTGTTTTGCTTCGACAACCCTACATTTTGTCCTGCCAGTAAAGTTTTTTTGAATTGAATTAAACTGAATTTACCTCCAAGATGGCGCCGTAACAGGACACCGCGGCCACAGGGCTCCGGTCCTTTTCTCCTTTCTCCACTCAATCCCTCTCCTGCTCTCTCTCCCTCTCTGGGGAAAATACGGGGGAAGATGCGGGGATAGCGGAGGTCGCGTGTGTGGGCCGCGGAGTCTTGAGCAGGCCGGGGTATGCCAGCTGATCGGCCACGTGCTCAATTTCTGCAGGCTGCGGGGACTCTGCCATTCTCAGAAGTCCTTCCAGCCGCCTGGAACGCAGCCACACAGCTTGGGGAATCTTACTACTGACCGGGTGCTCATCGGGTCATGTCCACGCCTGGATCAGAGCTCGGTGGTTTTTCTGCATCCACGCCCCGGGATCGCCATTTTTCATCTGCCACGTGCAGCGCTGGCTCCTCCGACACCACTGTTCCAGGCCCGTTGCTGGCTGCAGCTGAATCAGCTGACCGGGATGCGCTCGGCAGTCAGCTGATCATCGGAGCTGGGAAGGGAGCCATGTGCCCCGAGCTGGGAAGGAGCCTACCAGCCACAACGTAGCTGCCACAGCCTGCAGGGGAGAAGCAGACTCTTCGGCTCCTCAGGGCAGGTCTGCCGCTGCTGGATACACCAGCACACCACCGCCACTTCACGGATCCATCCATCCATCTACAGCTGCACCGGCCCACCGCTGCTGATCCACCAGACCAGAACATCGTCTCTCAAGGTCTGTGCTGCTGTCCTCCCGGCCACCTACATCTTACCTGCACTAGGCCACAAGCCGGGGGCTAAATTTCCCACTGGCTGCCAGGTCCACCACCTTTGCTTCCTGCCCCATCGCAGCCACAGAGGAGGGGATGCTGCCCCCCTCTCAGAGGAGCTGGCTGCTGCATCTGAGCATCAGTGTCCTTCCACCACCAAGGTAAACCCCCCAGCCCCACGTCCACCACCACTGCGGCCCAGCAATGTTGCCTCCTGGCCCCACATGGTCCCCACTGCGTCTGCTCCCTCATTACCAGCCGAACAGACTTGAAATCAGGAATGCTACCCCTCGGGCAACCTGGTCCACGTGAACTCTGCTGTCCGCCTCCATTATGATGCCCCCCAGCTTTCTCAGCCTTCTTTCTACTTTCGCGGACAATCGGTAGCACCTGTCTTGTTGGGAGCGTGTCGCTGTGTAGCGTCCAGTGCCGAAAATGGCAGCGCTCATATCAGCTCTCAGGCTGCTCCTCCAGTCCCACTCTTTTCTGTTCCTGCTATCAGTGTATTCTTTTGCTATGTTGTACTATGTTAACTGTATGTGTATGCTGTAATGCTCTCTGTTTTTGCTTTTGTTTTTGCTTTTTATTGTTTATATGTATGTTCCATGCTTAACTGTATGCAATGCTGTCCTCTGCTTAATTGTACGCACAAGCTGTAATGTTGTCCTATGAATGCTTGTCCCCTGTCTATGTATGTACCTGCTTATCTGTATGCTGCTTCTTGTTTCTTTTTTTTCATCGACGACCCTGTATGGCCAAAACCAATTCCGGGTACAACCCACCGTTGTACTTGGCGATAATAAATTCTGATTCTGATTCTGATTCTGATTCTGAACTTCGAAATTATAGCCATTTGCCACTACTGATGCTTGGGTGACATCTAGTGGTCAGCTTTAGGTACTGCACATGCTTGATAGGATCACTGTATAAAAACTATGGTAAACTGTAATCGTACCACACTCACACCCAGGGTTGCCAACACAATTTCTCGTGCCTTTTCCCTTGTGCCTTTCTTTGTCCCCTTGTGCTACCTTTACCCCCCCCCCCCCCCTCATTCCTCCTTCAGTCCCACTCTGCCTCCTTCTGTACAGTGACTAGATTTTTCTGGGTCCAACCTGGGACGAGGGTAGGGGTGGGGTTGTTTGCGGCGCGCTACCGGGCGTGGCCATGACATTGTATGGCCGGAGCGCAACCGTAACCCCAAAGCAGCAGATATAGCCAACTATGACCATTAAATAATAAATGCAGCAACAGTTACCCCAGACACCAGAAATTAAACACAATGGGCTTGATTCACAAAGCGGTGCTAACCTACTTAGCACGTCAAAAGTCTTTAGACGTGCTAACCAGGGTGCTAAGTAGGTTAGCACTGAATTTCTGAATCAGATCGCGCGCTAAGTACCGCATAAAGTTTTGCGCGCGTAAAGTTTTGCGTGCGAAAAGCTCGTTTAGACGCGCTAAGGGGGTTTTCACAGGCGTGCTAACAGTTAGCACCGCTTTGTGAATCAAACCCATAGTGGCCAACATTTCAGCAGAAAATGAACGCAATTTGGGCAACATTTCAGCAGAACACAAATGCAATGTGGGCAACATTTCAGCAGAAAACAAACGCTATTTGGGCGACATTTCAGCAGAAAACAAATGCTATTTGGGCGACATTTCACCAGAACACAAACGCAATGTGGGCAACATTTCAGCAGAAAACAAACGCAATTTGGGCGACATTTCAGCAGAAAACAGACGCTATTTGGGCGACGTTTCACCAGAACACAAACGCAATGTGGGCAACATTTCAGCAGAAAACAAACGCAATTTGGGCGACATTTCAGCAGAAAACAAACGCTATTCAGGCAACATTTTACCAGAACACAAACGCAATTTGGGCGACATTTCAGCAGAAAACAAACGCTATTTGGGCGACATTTCAGCAGAAAACAAACGCAATGTGGGCAACATTTCAGCAGAAAACAAACGCTATTTGGGCGACATTTCAGCAGAACACAAACGCAATGCAGGCAACATTTCAGCAGAAAACAAACGCAATTTGGGCGACATTTCAGCAGAAAACAAACGCTATTTGGGCGACATTTCACCAGAACACAAACGCAATGTGGGCAACATTTCAGCAGAAAACAAACGCAATTTGGGCGACATTTCAGCAGAAAACAAACGCTATTTGGGCAACATTTCACCAGAACACAAACGCAATTTGGGTGACATTTCAGCAGAAAACAAATGCTATTTGGGCAACATTTCACCAGAACACAAACGCAATGTGGGCAACATTTCAGCAGAAAATTGCAATTTGAGCGACATTTCACCAGAACACAAATGCAATGTGGGCAACATTTCAGCAGAAAACAAAACGCAATTTGGGCGACATTTCAGCAGAAAACAAACGCAATTTGGGTGACATTTCAGCAGGAAACAAATGCAATTTGGGTGAGATTTCACCAGAAAACAAACGCTATTTGGGCAACATTTCAGCAGAAAACGAAAGCAATTTGGGTGACATTTCAGCAGGAAACAAACGCTATTTGGGCCACATTTCACCAGAAAACAAAAGCTATTTGGGCGACATTTCACCAGAACACAAACGCTATTTGGGCAACATTTCAGCAGAAAACGAAAGCAATTTGGGTGACATTTCAGCAGAAAACAAACGCTATTCAGGCAACATTTCACCAGAAAACAAACGCTATTTGGGCAATATTTCAGCAGAAAATAACACAGTGGGCAACATTTCACCTGCAAAAAAAGGAATTTACTCACCTGCAGAAGTCTTCTGTCCCGGCCGGCCTCTGGCGCACATCTCCTCCGGACGATTTTCCTCCTGCAGTCTCCTGCGCTGAATTGAATAGCAGGGCTACGGGAAGATGGCGCCCGAAGCCCTGTACTGGAGACACAAATACTCTCCAGTACAGGGCTTCGGACGCCATCTTCCCGTAGCCCTGCTCTGCCTGCCGGCCGGCCCGAAACCTGGAAGACTATGCAGGCTCAGGCTGGAGCGAGGCTGCGGGCTATGAACTTGCACAGCGTTTATTAGATGCCGCTGCCAGTTCATTCAATAGTACGGTGGCCAGAGACCCGAGGCCGGGACGTCCCGCGGCTAAAAGTGGGACGTTTCCCGGGACCTCATGCAGCCTGGGACAGGGGACCCCGAATCCGGGACCGGTCCCGGGTAAAGCGGGTGTATGGTCACCGTACCTTCTGTCCTCTTGTGCCTCCTTCTGTCTCCCTTTGTACCTCTAAAAGCAAAGGCACCCCAATACTGCGCTCATATACAGATAAAAGTCCAAATTAAGCAGGCAAACAACCACCAATCAGTCTAATATAGACAAAGTTGTAATAGTGGGAGCGCTTTTCCCAGATGCGTGCACCATCAATCAGAGTCTCTTGTGTGTATGGATAAGCGCTCAAAGCTTGCTTGCACATCAATATAGATGGAAAATGCAGATAAAGTAGCCCCCCCTTCGGAGAAAGACTCACCAGATCTTGCGGCCTTCAGGGCCCGTTTATCACTTCCGGGGTATTGGCCACCCCGCAGCCTCACTGGCAATCTACAAGCTGCTGCTCCAGGCGGAGCAGTGCTTTTCAGCGCTGCTAGATTTGAGCGCAGCCGGCGCCTCCATAGACTACAATAGGAATCACTCCTATTGCAGCGCTCAGTGAGTAACGTTGGAGCCGTCAGCAGACGGAGCCTCCAGCAATCACTGGAAGCCGAATTATTTCATTCCCCCACTATCCATTAGTGTTGGGCGAACATCTGGATGTTCGGGTTCGGGGTGGTTCGGCCGAACATGCCCCTGATGTTCGGCTTTTCGAGCCGAACCCCGAACCCAACCCGAACATGTCCCTTTGGGGCCCCTATAGGGTCCCAGCATAAAAGGAGAGCATGCCCCGAGCGCAGGGGGGGGGGGGGGGTCGGAAATGCCCCCCACCCCTCCCCGCTAAGCTCTCCCTTCTGCCGGTACCCTATAATTAAATTTAAGTGCCCAAAAGTACCTGAGGAGGAGGAGGGCAGGAAGAGGGAAGCCGGAGTTCTTGGGCACTAGTACCATCTGGTGCTTCCGCCCTCTCTTGACGCACTTCCTGTTTACATTTGAAGTCGCGTCAAGAGGGCGCAGAAGTACCGCGATGACGCGAACGAGGGTACGCGTCATCTACATGATGACAAATGTAAACAGGAAGTGCGTCAAGAGAGGGCGGAAGTACCAGATGGTACTAGCGCCCAAGAACTCAGGCTTCCCTCTTCCTGCCCTCCTCCTCCTCAGGTACTTTTGGGCACTTAAATTTAATTATAGGGTACCGGCAGAAGGGAGAGCTTAGCGGGGAGGGGTGGGGGGCATTTCCGACTCCCCCCCCCCCCCCCCCCCCGCGCTCGGGGCATGCTCTCCCTTTATGCTGGGACCCTATAGGGGGCTATGTTCGGCCGGACACGGCTGTGTTCGGCCGAACAAAGAAGGCCTGTTCGGGTTCGGGCAGCGTGCCCGAGCACCCTCCCGAACACCATGAGGTGTTCGGGGGAGTGCCGAACCGAACCCGAACAGGCCAAAATCCGGGCGAACCCGAACAGTGGCGAACACTGTTCGCCCATCACTACTATCCATGTCGGCCTTGAGGGGGAATAGTAATTAAATCGGCCTGGACTTGTGCAGAAGCAGGATCAGCCATATAACAGCTGGATCCTGCGCCCAAGTCTACCAGCGCCGATTTCAAATGTACTCGCTCCAGGTCTGAGCAAATGTGTTGCAGGAAGTCTTTTATCTCAGAGACCATTGGAGCTGAAAACAGCATTCAGAACACCTGATTCCAAACCCATGCATGGTCGCTAGACTTCAATGGGATGTGATGCAATGCAATTATCACAGGCTGCTGGGCAAATGCTAATCGATGCACAGCTGCCCACTCTGCAGTTGGGTTTGGAATCAGGTGTTCTGAATGCTGTTTTCAGCTCCAGTGGTCTCTGAGATAACAGACTTCCTGCAACACTTTGGGCTCTATTCTCAAAGAGCCAAATTTTCTGCAAAATTTTACCGCTATATTCCCGCCAGCGGTAAACTCCGCATTTTTTCCACATTCACTAATATTTTCTGCATGTTTTCCGCATGTGGGAAAAAAGATGCGGAAACAGCCATTAGGCTAATTTCACACCAGGACGTTGCGTTAGAGGGGGCGTTAAGGTCGCATAACGTCCCCCTAACTCAACGCCTGGTGGTGCTGGATCTGGACGTCAGAGTGAGCCGCGTTGTGCAGCTCACTCTGGCGTCAGTGATGCCGTGATGCGCACTCTTGTGCGCATGCGGCATCACGTGGTCCCGCCGGCCAATCGCGATTTTTCATTACTGTGCGGTGGGCTGCGTTACAGGCTGCTCTAACGTGCGCCTGTAACGTCCCACTGTGAAACCAGCCTTATTCCTGCGGGAATGATGCGGTAAAAAGGTCGCATGAAAAAGTGTTTAAAAAAAAAAAGTTAAAGTCCAGCAAGCACAGCCCTTAAGCCTCCACACTTTATTAAAGTCAATGGGATGCGGAATATATCACCTACTACTTGTAGGTGATAAAAAAAATCGGTAATTAACGTCGAAATGATGCGCCTGAACATTTTTGAGAATTGATCTTTTATTGCGGAAAATACCGACTTTTGCGGAAATTTTTCCGCATGAATCTCGCACTTTTACCACACTTTTTCCGCATGCGGAAAAAACATGCGGAACATTTTGAGAATTCCAACTTGACGGTATTTTGGGTGCAAACTTCCCGCATGTACTTTACCGCATGCGGGAAGTCTTTGAGAATAGAGCCCATTTGCTCAGACCTGGAGCAGCAGCTTGTGGATTGCCAGTGAGGCTGCAGGGTGGCCAATACCCCGGAAGTGATAACGGGCCCAGAAGGCCGCAACATCTGGTGAGTCTTTTCCCGAAGGTAGAGTAACCAGACGTCCCGGATTGCCCGGGACGCGTCCCGGATTCGGGGTCCGCTGTCCCAGGCTGCATGAGGTCCCGGGAAACGACCCGCTTTTAGCAGCGGGACGTCCCGGCCTCGGGACTCTGGTCACTTTATTGCATGAACTGGCAGCGGTGTCTATAGACGCGGTGCCAGTTCATTGCCCGCAGCCCCACTCCAGCCTCCTTACTATCTTCCGGTGTTCCGTCACCGGCAGGTGAGCAGGGCTACGGCAAGATGGCTGCCGAAGCCCTGTACTGGAGACTATTTGTGTCTCCAGTACAGGGCTTCGGGGCGCCATCTTGCCGTAGCCCTGCTCTGCCTGTCAGCGCGGGAGACTTCAGGAGGATCGTCCGGGGAAGATGCGCGCCAGAGGAGTCTTCTGCCAGGTGAGTAAATGCTTTTTTTCCAGGTGAACCATTCCAGTGAGTTTATATTCTGGTGACGTGTGCCCACAGTGCGTTTATTTTCTGGTGACATGTTTGCCTGCAGTGCGTTTATTTTCTGGTGACGTGTGCCCGCAGTGCGTTTATTTTCTGGTGACGTGTGCCCGCAGTGCGTTTACTTTCTGGTGACATGTTTGCCCGCAGTGTGTTTATTTTCTGGTGACATGTGTGCCCGCAGGGCGTTTATTTTCTGGTGACGTGTGCCCGCAGTGCGTTTATTTTCTGGTGAAATGTTTGCTCGCAGTGCGTTTATTTTCTGGTGACATGTTTGCCCGCAGTGTGTTTATTTTCTGGTGACATGTTTGCCCGCAGTGTGTTTATTTTGTGCTGACATGTTTGCCCGCAGTGCGTTTATTTTGTGCTGACATGTTTGCCCGCAGTGCGTTTATTTTGTGCCCGCAATGCGTTTATTTTGTGCTGACATGTTGCCCACAATGCGTTTATTTTGTGCTGACATGTTGCCCATTGCGTTTATTTTGTGCTGACATGTTGCCCACAATGCGTTTATTTTGTGCTGACATGTTGCCCATTGCATTTATTTTGTGCTGAAATTTTGCCCACATTGCGTTTATTTTCTGGTGTCTGGGGTAACTGTTGCTGAATTTATTATTTAATGGTCATAGTTGGCTATGCTTGCTGCTTTGGGGTTACGGTATACTATTAAATAGTATCACACAGTTTCTGCACACCCATGATGCGAAACCTCGTCTGACCACTTCATGGCGTAAACACTGCTTTCTTATGCCTCACTGTTACATCATTATGTTAGCTCCGCCCACACAATGTCATGGCCACACCCATTTTTCAGCGCGGCGCCGCATCCCCCCATTTTTCGGTGCCCCCCCCCAAGTTGAACCAACAAAAATCTGGACACTCTACCGAAGGGGGGGCTACTTTATCTGCATTTTCTATCTATATTGATGTGTAAGCAAGCTTTGAGCGCTTATCCATACACACGAGTCCCTTTGTACCTCGTTCTGCCTCCATGTGCCTCTTCAGTCCCCACGTGCCACCTCTGTCCCCTGCACCATCCTGTTCCCCCGTGCCTCCTTCTGTGCCTTTTTCCATCTCCCTGTGGCTCTGTCTGTCCCCCTCTGCCTCCTTCTGTCTTTCTGTACCTCCTTACATCCACCTCTGCCTTCTTCTGTCCAACTTTTGTGCCTCCTGCCCCCCTTTGTGCTTTTTTCTGGCCCCTGTATGCCTCCTTCAGTCCCCTTGTGCCTCCTTCTTTCCTCCTGTGCATTCTTTTGTCACCATTTGTGCCTCAATCTGTCCCCCATTGTGGTTCCTTCTGCCCCACTTTGTGCCTCCTTCAGTCCCCCGAGCCTCTTCTGTCCTCTTTTTGTGCCTTCTGGCCCTCATGCCTTCTTCTGTCCCCCTATACCTCCCACTGCCCCTCTGTGCACCTCCTTCTGTCCTCCTGTGCCTTCTTCTTTCCTCCTTTGTGTCTCATTCTGTCCCCTATTGTGCCTCCTTTTTTCCCCATTGTGCCTCCTTGTGTCCTCCTGTGTTCCTTCTTCTGTCCCCCTGTATGCCTCCTTCTGTCCCCTTGTGCCTCCTTCTGTCCTCCTTTGTGACTTACTTTTGACCCTCATACCTCCTTCTGTCCCTCTGTGCCTCCCTATGTCCCCCTGTGTGCCTTCTTCAGTCCTCCTATGCCTCCTTCTGTCCGCCTTTGTGCCTCCTTCTGTTCCCCATTTGTGCCTCATGAAAGTGGAGCCCTGCCTATGTGCATTTTCTAGTGAAACGCTGCCCACATTACGTGTATTTTCTGGATAAACGCTGCTCGCATTGCATATTTTATGGTGAAACGCTGCCACATTTACGTGTATGTTTCTGGTAAATCACTGCCACAATAAGTGTAATTTCTAGTGAAATGCCACATTACGATTATTTTCTGGTGAAACATTGCCACATTACGATTATTTTCTGGTGAAACATTGCTGCATTACGATTATTTTTTGTTGAAATGCTGCCGCATTACAATTATTTTCATGGGGGGCGGGGGGCTTGAGGGGGTGCCAAAGGTTTTCTCGTCTGGATTGACAAAAAGGCTAGAGGCGCCCCTGCTAAAATCGACCAGTGTATGGGCCCCTCAATGCCTAGTACACACCATACAATTTTCTGTTAGAACTTTCTGTTAGATTTTTCTGTTAGATTATTTTCTGTAAAGTACTGGTAGAGACAGCTAGGTCATTATCTCTGGTGCATTGTCTTCTGGTTATCTCCTGCTAGGCAGATAGATGGTTAGATAGATAATTTCCAACATGTTGGAAATTATCTATCAGGCAGGTCAGGGGCGTAACTAGAAATCACTGGGCCCCCCTGCAAAACTCCCTTCCTGCTGAGGGTAGACTGGCGCTGTACAAAAGACCCTGCTGAACACTGAATAGGGATTGTCTACAAATCTTTGTCTGCAAAACTTCATATGATTCCTTATCAGTGGCTGAGCAGATGCAGTCATTAGAACAATTGTGCAGAGAGCAGAAAGTTTTTTTCTCTCTGTGCCCGTAGGCCTAGTGCACACCAGAGCAGTTCGGTTGCGTTTTGCGATCCGCTTGCGGCTGCGGATACGCTTGGGTAATGTATTTCAATGGGCTGGTGCACACCAGAGCGGGAGGCGTTTTGCAGAAACTCATACTCCCGGGGTGAGGCATTTTTTGGATTGTGGATGCGTTTCTGCCTCAATGTTAAGTATAGGAAAACCGCAAACCGCTCTGAAAAACGCCTGTTCAGAGCGGTTTTGCCGGCGTTTTTGTTACAGAAGCTGTTCAGTAACAGCTTTACTGTAACAATATATTAAATCTACTACACCAAAACCGCTACACAAAACGCAAAACGCTAGCTGAAACGCTACAGAAAAAGAAGATAAAGCGTTTCAAAATCTGCTAGCATTTTGCGGATCTGCTAGCAGTTTTTGGTGTGCACCAGGCCTTAGTTGTCAGTCTTTCAGGGAAGGGCCTCTTGTGGCTTCTGGGCCCCCCTGCGGCTGCATCCCTTGCAGGGTCTATTGTTACACCCCTGAGGCAGGTGAATCTAATGCTGGATACACTCGATTTCCCGCTCAATTCATTTATTTCCAACATGTCCGGTTTGCATTTCGATGGATCGTTAGGTCGATTCGCATGTAAAGTATGCCGAATCGACCTAACGATCCATCGAAATGCAAATCGGACATGTTGGAAATAAATGAATCAATGGGAATCGAGCGGGAAATCGCGTGCGGGAACGCACCGTGTATATCCAGCATAACAGAAAATCTTAAGGTGGCCCTACATTAGAAGATTATGGGCAGATTCGACCAAGAGACAAATTTATCACTAATCGAATCTGATTAGAGATAAATTTGTCTCTTGGTCGAATCTACCCATACACTACAGGCCGATTCCTGTCCGATTTCAGCATGAAATCCTCAGGGAATCGTCTGAGCCCGCTGCGTCCACCCCGCTGCTGCCCCCAAAATGTATAAATGTATGTAGTGTGTGTGCATTTATACATTACCTGTCCGGTGTCAGCCTCCACGCCGTTTCCGTCCATCTCGTTGGGTAACAGCCGCATACATGCTAGCGGCGCAAAGCATCTGACGTCAGATGCGGAACCTGGGGAGATGGACTGAAACCGCGTGGAAGCTGAAACCGGACAGGTAATGTATAAATGCACACACTACATACATGTATACATTGCGGCGGCAGCGGTGGGGGTTTCGTTGTCTCATCACTCGTTTGCAAATCGGCTGCCGTACTGCCGCGCACCCGACCAACCAACTTCGGCCTGACATCTTCCAGCATGCACGATCGACCATGCGGCCAATTTCCGTCCCAAAATTGATCGCTCTGTCAGTCGGGCATACACTTGGCAGCACCAATTTTCATCCAATTCGATTATAATTGAATTGGATGGTTGGTTGGCTAGTGTATGGCCACCTTTACAGAAAATTGTATGGTGTGTACCTAACATTAGGGTTTTTTTTTTTCAAAGTGTTTTATTACATTTTTCAAATAAACATTAACAGCTGGAACGACCTTACTAGTGAAGGTATCATACAAAACAAGTAGGTGTTACATTGGCATTAGGTTTAGCACCGTAGGGTTGCCAGGTGTCCGGTTTTACACCGGACAGTCCGGTTTTTGTGCGCTGTGTCCGGTTGTAAAATGCATGCTAAACCGGACAATTAAGTTGTCCGGTTTAGACTAGTCAGAGCCCCCCCCCCCCCCCCCCCCGCAGCGCAGGAGGAGAACAGCGCAGCAGAGAGAGAGCTGGGAGCAGCGGTGGAGAAGGGGGGCAATCTCCCCCCCCCATCCCTCACCTTAGGGTGCTCTCTCTCCCCCGCTGTCTCCTCCAATATGATGTGCAGCAGGCTGGCGAGTGGCTGCAGGCGGAACTTACCTCTGTGTCGCTCCAGCGCCGGAAGTTCGGGTCCCGCAGCCGCTGAGAATCTCATTCATGAGCCGGACAACACTAATCAGTCTGAATAGTGTTGTCCGGCTCATGAATGATTCGGATCTTTGATCCGGATCTTTTTTGAGTCGAATCTCTCTCAGGCTCAGCGGCTGCGGGACCCGAACTTCCGGCGCCTGCGACACAGAGGTAAGTTCCCCCCTCAGCCAGCCAGCCACCCGCCAGCCTGCTGCACATCATATTGGAGGAGACAGCGGGGGAGAGAGAGCACCCTAAGGTGAGGGAAGGGGGGGGAGATTGCCCCCCTTCTCCACCGCTGCTCCCAGCTCTCTCTCTGCTGCGCTGTTCTCCTCCTGCGGGGGGGGGGGGGGGGCGGGGGGCACCTGGCTTAGCTGGCTACCTATTCTGGGCACATATAGCCCCTGGCTAGTGGCTATTCCGGGCACATATACCCCCTGGCTACCTATTCTGGGCACATATAGCCCCTGGCCACCTATTCTGGGCACATATAGCCCCTGGCTACCTATTCTGGGCACATATAGCCCCTGGCTACCTATTCTGGGCACATATACCCCCTGGCTACCTATTCTGGGCACATATACCCCCTGGCTACCTATTCTGGGCACATATAGCCCCTGGCTACCTATTCTGGGCACATATAGCCCCTGGCTACCTATTCCGGGCACATATACCCCCTGGCTACCTATTCCGGGCACATATAGCCCCTGGCTACCTATTCTGGGCACATATAGCCCCTGGCTACCTATTCTGGGCACATATAGCCCCTGGCTACCTATTCTGGGCACATATAGCCCCTGGCTACCTATTCCGGGCACATATACCCCCTGGCTACCTATTCTGGGCACATATAGCCCCTGGCTACCTATTCTGGGCACATATAGCCCCTGGCTACCTATTCTGGGCACATATACCCCCTGGCTACCTATTCTGGGCACATATAGCCCCTGGCTACCTATTCCGGGCTTATATAGCCTCTGGCTACCTATTCTGGGCACATATAGCCCCTGGCTACCTATTCTGGGCACATATAGCTCCTGGCTACCTATTCTGGGCACATATACCCCCTGGCTACATATACTGGGACATATATACCCCTGCCTACGTATACTGGGACATTTACACCCCTGCCTACATATACTGGGACATATATACCCCCTGGCTACATATACTGGGCACATATATCCCTGGCTACATATACTGGGAACACTGGCTGTTTGTCATTATGTGCATTTAGTGGTGAAAAGCTGTCTCTTTTGTGCATTTACTGGTGAAAAGCTGTCTCTTATTATGTGCATTTACTGGTGAAAAGTGGTCTCTTATGTGCATGTACTGGTGAGGACAGTTAGTGACATGGCTATGTACTCTGTAATGTGCTGCAGAAGATGTCAGTGCGATATAAATACTGCAAAAAACATTTTTTAAAAAGCCCATTGCTTAGCCCCACTCTACATAAAAGTGTGCTTCTGACTCCGCCCCTAACTCCACCCCTAACTCCACCCCCTGTCCGGTTTTCTCCATCAGCCAACCTGGCAACCCTATTTAGCAGGGGAGAATAGTAGTATGGGCATGCCTCCCAACTTATTGAGATGAGAAAGAGGGACACTTAAGCCACGACCCTGATCACACCCCCTTCACACTCCTAGTCACGCATACCATAAAAATTTCATAGGAAAAATATGTTGTTTTATAATTCAAACCACTGATCCTTTCTATCCTGGTTCATTTTTCTTCATATTAACATTCTAAAATTAGTAATATATCAATTAAAGGATGGGAATAAAGTTTAGAGTCGATTAAACACATTTTTTTAGTAGAGAAATATCTATATATTTACATAGAAAGAGGGACAAAATCCTGAAAGAGGGACAAATGAGGAGGAAAGAGGGACAGAGGGATGGGGCTCCCCAAGAGGGACTGTCCCTCCAAAAGAGGGACAGTTTGGAGCTATGTAGGGGCAATAATTATAGTAGTTGGCTGACTACTGAGGGTATTTCCAAGCAGGGGCGTAGCAATAGGGGGTGCAGAGGTAGCGACCGCATCGGGGCCCTTGGGCCAGAGGGGCCCCAAAGGGCTTTCCCTCAACTACAGTATTAGCTCTCTATTGGTCCTGTGATCACATTAATCACTTCTATAGATGCTTTGAATAGTAGTGATCATTAACAAGCTGTTCCTCATCCCCTTCTTGCACCTCTGACACTGTAATAGCCATTGGCAGGTTTTGGTGCGCCGTATCAGTTGTCATGTACAGAGTGCTTGGGGGGCCCCATTGTAAAACTTGCATCGGGGCCCACAGCTCCTTAGCTACGCCACTGTTTCCAAGCCTGAGCAGCTACATGCTTGCACATGCACAATCCCTCCCTTAACCGGTGACGCCGCGTATGTGCCGCACATGCGCACTACGCACATAAGAACCTCCAGCCGGTATAATGACAGATAGTGCTGCCTCGCATGCCCCGCATGCGGAGTGGGAACCCGTTTCTCATGTACTGCCACGTAAAACTTCCCAAACTTTTTGGCCGCACCACCACGACCACTTTTCGAAATTTCTAAGGTGGGTGCGGGTGTAGCGGGTGAGACGCTGAACAGCGCTGACTACTGCTAGAGGGAGAGGGGCCAGGCAGAGGTGTGCAGCAGACATAGACGGGTGTTGGTTGCCTTGCGTCACTATGGGATGCACGCAGAGTGCCAAGGCAGCGGAGAGGAGTGCAATGATAGACCTCACCCTGATGGAGGACAAGAAGAAAGCGGGCCGCGAAGTTAAGCTGCTCCTATTGGGTGCTGGGGAGTCTGGGAAAAGCACCATCGGGAAGCAGATGAAGATTATCTATGGGGGTGGTTATTCTGAGGAAGAGTGCAAGCAGTACAGAGTACCTGTCTACAGTCACACCATCCAGTCCATCACTGCCATAGTACAAGCCATGGGGAGGCTGAAGGTGGATTTTGGAGACTTGGCCAGAGTGGAGGATGCCCGGCAGCTGTTGGCCAGTTCCGCAGGGGAGGGTATTCTGTCTCCTGAGCTTGCTGACGTCATTAAAAGGTTGTGGGGCGATCCAGGCGTGCAAGCGTGCTTCCACCGCTCTCGGGAGTACCAGCTTAGCGACTCGGCCTCATACTATCTAAATGATCTGGATAGGATCTCAGAACCGAACTAAATACCTACTCCGCAAGATGTTCTGCGAACACGAGTCAAAACAACGGCTATTGTGGAGACCCATTATACAATCAGAGACCTTCCTTTTAAATTGGTGGATGTTGCAGGACAGAGTTTAGAAAGGAGGAAGTGGATTCACTGTTTTGGCGATGTAGCTGCAGTTATTTTCTGTGTGGCGCTTAGTGACTATGACTTACTTGCTGAAGATGAAGAGATTAATCGTATGCATGAAAGCATGAAACTGTTTGACAGCATTTGCAACAACATGTGGTTTATTAACACACCCATATTCCTTTTCTTTAACAAGAAGGACCTGTTTAAGGAGAAGATCAGTAGAAGTCCCTTGACTATCTGCTATCCAGTAGTGATGGGTCGTTCGCGAACGAGCCGGCTCTAAGAGCCGGCTCTTTGCTGCGAACGACAAGAGCCGGCTCTCAGTTTTGAAAGAGCCGATGCCTCAGCCGCCCCACACAGCTCTGGTTTGCTGTGTAATAAAGGGCGCTGAGGCATGCTGGGAGATGTAGTCCTCCTCGTGCAGCTTGTAGGAGTGTATGGGGCAGAGCAGAGCAGTAGCAGGAGGGATTGCCCGAGCGAGAGAAGCAGTCTGGAGTTGTCATAGAGATGGGGGCGGGGCTATTACTCCGATTCTGAGTGGCGTCTAGTGATATTTAATGAAGAGCCGATTGAGAGCCGTAAGAGCCGGCTCTTTAATGGGAGCCGATTCAGAAGAGCCGATTCTCCAAGAAGAGCCGGAATTCCCACTACTATCCAGAATATTCAGGTGCCAACACATATGAAGAAGCGGCAGCTTATATTCGGTGCCAGTTTAAAGATCGATATAGAAGAGCAGATACTAGCGAGATTAACACATGTTTCGTATGTGCAACAGACACGAAATATGTGCAATTTTTGTTTGAAGCTGTCACAGATGTCATCCTCTTTCGTCCGTACGAAATTAGGAATTGTGTCCGGCAGACTGTGACGTTTGTGTCGAGGAGTTGGAGCAATGCTGGGTACCCGGAGTTGGAGTCGGAGTCGGTGAATTCATAAACTGAGGAGTCGGGGGTCGGATCATTTTTGTACAAAATCCACAGCCCTGCTAAATATTAGACTAAGGAGTCTGAGTCTGAGCCATTTTGGGTACCTGGAGTTGGTGGTTTTATAAACTGAGGAGTCGGAGTCAGAACATTTTTGTACCGACTCCACAGCCCTGGTCACCCGTCAGGTTAACAAGTTAGGAACCTGCTACCTAAGGAAGATGAACCTATGCACAAGCCATTCCTGATCCTCTTCCTGGGTACCCATCTGTTTCTTGCAGCTGTCCTAATGCAAATCTCCTTTACCCTGATATGTTGGCTGCCTAAAGGTGCCCATACACTTGCCTGATTTACCGCCGATAGACAACAGATTCGATCACTGTGATCGAATCTGCTGTGAAATCGATTCGCAAATGCTGACCGTTCGACCGATTACTGCCCCGAAAACGATCGATCCTGTTGATATGTCTGTGCGGAAAATTTCGCTCGATCGCTGGCGGGTCGGGAGTGCATCGATGGCGGCGTTTGAATGACCGACACTAGCGGCAATACATTTCCTGTCCCGCCAGCGCGTGTCCCCGCTGTCCCTTCTCTGCGCTGGGCTCCAGCTGGCTTCACTTCCTGTTGGGGGAAGTGTAAACAGTAGAGCGTCCTCTACTGTTTAAACTTCCCCCGACAGGAAGTTAAGTGAAGCTGAAGCCCAGAGCGGAGTAGAGACGGCAGAGACCGGGGGACTCACTCTGGCCGGTTCAGGTAATGTATGCTGGGGACAGGGGCGGCAGCTCCACAGATTGTGAATCGGTTTCATAGTGAAATCGATTCAAAATCTGTTTGCAGTGTAGGCAGCCAATAGATCCCTCTGATCAGATTCGATCACAGAGGGATCTATCTGCTGGTCGATCTGGTGGCATAATCGACCAGTGTATGGCTGCCTTAAAAGTGCAGCAGATTCGACCATCAGATAGATTTCTGTCAGATGTCTGTCAAGTCGAATCTGACAGGAATCTATCTGATGTGTGCCACACACTAGGAACAGATTTCCAATAGATTTCAGATCTAAATGTATTATTGGATCATTAGATCCAATGCAACTCTACGGGCCATCGATCGGCTGCCAGCAGGAGATCGACCAATGCTGGGTACACACGTTACGTTTTTCGTGCGATTTTGAGACCTAATCGTTTTTTTGGCATGATTCTGCATTCGATTCCTCGCTCGATTCTTTTATCTTAATTCGTTTGAGAAATCAAGCGCGGAAACGATCAGGAGCAATATCGGACATGACGGATTTTATCTATCTGATCCATCTATCGCACGGAAAAACATACTGTGTACCCAGCATTGGATCTATCCTGTCAGATCAAATCGATCGAAATCCTCTGCAAATCGATCAATAGATTTGATAGAATCAATTTCCGCTCGATTCAATACATTCTATCAATGTCTGAAATCGACCAGTGTATGGGTCCCTTAACTCTACTCCATCCAGCAGAAAGACTTGATTTTCACATACTATCTGCTGGAGCATGCTTCTTGATGATTTGGACAAAACAGCAGTATTTAAAGCGGTATCGTCACTATAAAAATCAAATTTCAACCGCAACTGGTCTGAGTGTATTAAGTGATAAAGATGCTAATCCTGCATTCAAAACTTTTTCTGCTGTTATGGTTTGGAGTTATCACATACTTAAAGAGACTCTGTAACATTAAAAAGATCCCCTGGGGGGTACTCACCTCGGGTGGGGGAAGCCTCCGGATCCTAATGAGGCTTCCCACGCCGTCCTGCGTCCCACGGGGGTCTCGCTGCAGCCCTCCGAACAGCCGGCGACTGTGCCGACTGTCAGTTCAATATTTACCTTTGCTGGCTCCAGCGGGGGCGCTGTGGCGACTTTCTGCACGGAAATAGACGGAAATACCCGATCTCCGTCGGGTCCGCTCTACTGCGCAGGCGCCGGAAACTTGCGCCTGCGCAGTAGAGCAGACCCGACGGTGATCGGGTATTTCCGCCTACTTCGGCGCCGAGAGGCATCAGAGCGCCTGCGCAGGAGCCAGGAAGGTAAATATTGCGTCACGGCTGTACGGAGGGCTACAGCGAGACCCCCGAAGGACGCAGGACGGCGTGGGAAGCCTCATTAGGATCCTGAGGCTTCCCCCACCCGAGGTGAGTACCCCCCAGGGGCCGTTTTGTCGTTACAGTTCCTCTTTAAAGGGACTCAGAGCAGTGCAGAAACTATGGAAAGTTGCATACCATTTTGAAGCTCTTTCTCCTTTTTCCAACGATATATAAACCGCCGCCCTAGGCCTTTTAGTTTTCGCTATTTTTCTGCAATTTCGATCGCGAAAATATCAAACTAAAAGGCGTAGGGCGGCGGTGTATGTGTCGTTGGAAAGAGGAGAAAGACAGCTTCAAAATGGTATGCATCTTTCCATAGTTGAAGCTGTCTGTCTCCTCTTTCCAATGACACATAAACCGCCGCCCTACGCCTTTTAGTTTTCGATATTTTCGCGATCGAAATCGCAGCGGCGTAGGGCGGCGGTGTATGTGTCGTTGGAAAGAGAGCTTCAAAATGGTATGCATCTTTCCATAGTTTCTGCACTGCTCGGAGTCCCTTTAAGGAGCACTGTAGTTTAGTAGTCAGTGCCAAACATTTTAATGCTGGGGGTTCTTTTTATCTATAAGATATTCCTCCACTTCCATTTATTTCCCTGCCTAGCTGCTTATCAGAAACACCCTCTGATCACTTGTGTTTACAAGAAAGGCTAAGGTGACTCAGCGATTGGAGGAGAAAACAGTGTAGTTCCCAGTATACACCTCAGTGGGAGTGTCTGAAGATTCTGGGAGGAGGGCAGCTAATGAATACACAATGAGCAAGAGAAGGGAGGGGGGAACAAGAGTCAAGGAGGCTATGCGGACAGCATTAGCTTGGCAAAATAGTCAATGCCTAGAATAGGATTTTCTGCTTTTCCTTTGTAAAATTCACAGGAATCATTACGTGGATAGCACAATACCTCTGTTATGTAAGTAGAAGTAGTATTTATCTACAGGGATGCTCAAATAGTACTTTTTAAAATCCGGATATGCGAATCCGGGCTGTGGAGTCAGGGCAATTTTGGGTGCCTGGAGTCGGAGTTGGGAAAAATGCACCGACTCCGACTCCTAATGAATTTAAACTGTAATTAAAATAGAAAATATGATAAAATGTTCTATTTCTCAGATAATAGTCATCATAAATAATTTATACATACAGTAATAGCTGTGCTTAGTCCACAAAAATGAAATAAAACAATCAAAACTTAGTTACTTGTGCTGCTTCAATAAAGCAGTCCTCGTATTTTTAAAGTCCGATATACACATCTGATTGTGACTGTATATATGATGTGTACACAGGAATCTCTTATATACACTAAATAACGTCTATGCTGTAAGTATAAAGCCTGATGTATAGCCATGTCACTAATAGAGATGGTCAATGAGATGGAAATAATTCTGCGTTGATTCTGATTTATGCAAATGTACATAAATCAACTGCGGCAGTACAGTTGATTTGATTGCTCATGAAATCAAATAATTTGATATGTTGTTAAAATTTGGTTTGGTGACTACGAATTAAATGGTACCTGAGAAGGATGAAAAGAAGTTTTATACATACCTGGGGCTTCTGCCAGCCCCCTTCAAGCCAATCAGTCCCTCGCTGTCCACCTCCACCACCTGTTGGCTATGAGTCCTGGTAATTCAGCCAGTCAGCGCAGTCCGGCCGCATGCCGCTTCCACAGCCAGGAGCGTTCTGCACCTGCGCAATAGTGCTGCACAGGTGTAGTACGCTCCCGGCGGCGGAGTGTGTGCATGCGCACTACGCCAGACTGGCTAAAGTACCTGGACTCATAGCAGAAGATCCAGGTGGCGGAGGAGGACAGTGAGGGACTAATTAGCCTGAAGGGGGCTGGAGGAAGCCCCAGGTATGTATAAAACTTTAATTTCATCTGTCTCAGGTTTACTTTGTTACACAGTAGTACTGTAATGAATAATGAAACATCAGCTGCGGTAGATAGCAGAACCACCGCAGCTACTTCTGGTACCCTGCCTGCTAGCCTCCCTGTGCCTCGGGCGTCTAGTACGCCGAGGACAGGCGTGGGTGGTCGTCGCTTGTCGGCTGCGGTGGATAGCGGGGCCACCGCGGGCATTACTGGATCCCTGCCTGCCAGGTTTTCCGCGTCCCAGGCGTCTAGTACTCCATGGACGTGTGTCTCTACTAATCTCGGGCACATTAGCGTGTGCGCGCGCTCATCGTCAGGAGCTTTATGCCAGGAGGAGGCGCGTCAGCTGACCAGCTGGTCGGCTGACGTCAGGAAGCACGCTAGCCTCTTCTGATTGGCTGAGGCTGATGGGCGTGCCTGGAGGGTCTCCTCTCCTCCACTTCTTAAGCCTCTTGGCTTCACTTGCAATTTGTTTGCTGTCGTGAATACTTCGTGTTAGCGCTCAGACCTTAGTTAGTTCCCTAGTGTGTTAGAACCGGCAGGAGCTGGGAATTCACACTAAACTTAGGATCTGCTTGATAGCTTAAATTGTACTAATATTGTATTATCTGTGTATGACTCTGGCTAGCTCTGACCTCCCTTATTCTTAGTGATTCTGTACTTTAGCCTATCTGATCCTGTTGCCAACTCAGTCTGTTATATACTCTGTCTTTGTCTCCTGATTCTGTACCTTTGCCCATCTGACTTGGCTGCCAAACTCTGCCTGAATACCGTTCTGCTTTTGTCTGTCGATTCTGTACTGTAATCTGTCTGTTGCCGAACCGTTCTGTCTGACCATTCTACTCTCACCAGGGAGCCCTCATCTCTGGTGAGAGGTGCTGTACTGACAGTGCCTACCAGCTCCTCTAGTAAGGTACTTCCAAAACTGTCAGTACATACTGTTGCACCAATCACTACACACAGTGCAATAAAGTTGTTACTATCATCTGTATTGTATAATCTGTATTCTTGGTGATTCTGCAGATCACCATATAATCAGGTATATATCTCAGTGTTCTCCCCAGAATTATTTTCCAGCCGGGTGGCATGAAATAGTAGCCGGGTGGCATGAAAAAGTAGCCGGGTGGGTCGAGATGAAAATGAAGGTCAACTTTGCTTACAGCATAGGAGGAGGTGAGGAGGTGAGCCGATGACAGCCGGGTGGTCACCAAATCTAGCCGGGTGGACCACCCGGCTAAAAAAACCTGGGGAGAACATAATCTGCATTATAGGTGATACTGCAGATCACCTGATAATCAGAACTCTGTTCTTGCTAGCACCAATCGTTACAAGTATTATACTGTACATATGCACTCTCCACAGAGCTGCAGGGAATCCACTGAGAATGTTGTGCACATTGAACACAGAGGTGTTGTTTATCACCCATAAACCTGGTTCAGATTATTCATGAAGAATGTGTAATAGAGGAAGAATCTCCTCATTCCCCTGCAGAGTACCTGCACATCCCTCTTACATGTACCCACAGTCACATTGCCTAGGGCCTAATAGATGTTCTTTGTTCCGGTCTGTACCTTTTACAAGTACTCTTACCAAGGACTAGTTTTTTAGTCTATGACTAAAGGGAATAAATATGGCAGTCTCCAAATCCTTCTCACTTCAGTTGTCTTTTAAAATTCCTAAGCGTTGGCAGTTAAGAGACAAATTTCATGTTACATACTTTCAATCAACAAGATTGTAATATGCAAATTAGAGGAGCCGGAGTTGGAGTTGGTGGAATGCTAAACTGAGGAGTCGGAGTCGGTGGATTTGTGTACCGACTCCACAGCCCTGATCCGAATCCGACCTTTTAGATATCTGCATGCATTATCTGCGGATATCCAACCTATTCGGATATCCGGATAGACAAACCGGAAGTGCCTTTTAAAATGCTTTAAAAACGTTTTTAACCTCCATAAACACCTTCCCTCCTCGGAGGAGGATCTTGTCTTCCAGGGATTTGTAGGATGTCAAAAGCACGCTCACATACATTGGCCAGGGATCAAACCCAGGTCAACTGCTTGGAAGTCAGCTATTCTTACCGCTATACCACCATTGGCTGGGAATCAAACCCAGGTCAACTAACATTACAGGCTGAAGCCAGCCATTTCACTCATCTCTTCAACTACAAGAAAGGCCCAGGAGTAGTCTTAGCTACCGCAATATCTGTTACGGCTGGGCCCTTATTACACATTCTCTTACAGGGCTATGGAAACAGTTTTGCCCATGCGATAAAGCGAGGTGCAAAAATGAAATCATGCCTAGCCAGAGGATGGTTTCAATCCAGTATAGTGGTGAGCATAGCTGCCTTCCAAGCAGTTGACTTTTATTCAATTCCTGGCCGATGTATGTGAGCTTTCTTTTGACAGCCTACAAATCCCTAGAAGACAAAATGAGAGAGAGCAAGAGAGGTGGTGGTGATCCTTAAAGTGAACCTCCGGACTAAAAATCGACTCAGCAGCACTGAAAAGGCTTTGTGTTTCTTTAACAGTTTCACAGCATCAGAACTTTGTTTCCCTTATACAAGCCTCATTTTTAGCTGCACAGAAGAAAACTGCCCGGGCTTTTTCCCCCTGATGCTGTGCAAAGCATGATGGGATTTCTGATTTTGTTCTCGTTCTGCTGTTTCGGTGCATTTTTTTTTTTTTACATTTTGAATTTGACATTTGAAGCCTAGCGTGTGCAGCTGGGAGGGGTAATCAGGACACAGGATAGTTGGAACTGTGTCTCCTGCTCCTTGTCACCTCCGGAATCTGAATCGGATAGTGTAAAAAAGTTCGGATATCCGGAATCCGGATAAGCATCCCTGTTTATCTACTTATATATGTGTTTTTTTATTTCTAGGTTTTTTATTTCTAGGTGTCGCTTGTTCGTCACAGACTCTCCTTTGGGATCGAACATTTTTAATACATATCATTATTTCTACTTTGTGATTAAGGCTGCTCAAATCCGGAACCGGGAGATACCCGGATAGTAGCTATCCGGATATCTCCCAGTAAACCTGTGCGGGCTGGGTGGGGTCAATCTCACCTGTTTGACGTCTTCTTCGGTCCTCTCGGCACCTCCCACGATGCGGTTCACGCGCGTCACGTGACTCCAAACACTTCCTTCTTCAACCCAGAAGGAGGAAGTGTTTGTAGTCACCTGACCGCCGAGTGGACCGCATCGTGGGAGGTGCCAAGGGACGGGCCGAAGGGAAGATGTCAGACTGGTAAGATTGCCCCCCGCACAGGTAACTGGGAGATATCTGGATAACAACTATCCGGATGTTTCCCGGTTCCGGATTTGAGCAGCACTGTTTGTGATATTTAACATTCCCAGTATTTTATAATGCTGTAACAGAAACCTCAGTTCTGTGGTTCTACCTTTCATTGCTGGCAGAGTTGCGGTCATCTCACACAGCTTAGGCAACCCTTTTTGTGAATTTTATACTGAAACCACTCTAGATATAGGTATGCATTTGTGTCTTCTATGTTGAAAAGCGTTTAAAGGGAACTAGAGAGGAATGAACACTAAAAATAGGAAAAGCTTTTATACATACCTGGGGCTTCTTCGAGCCCCATAAGCCTGGATCGCTCCCACACCGCCATCCTCCGCTTCCTCTATCGCCGGTACCGGGTCCCGTCACTTCCGGCGGATGCGACCAATTTTCCGCATGCACAGGGGCTTCCTCCATACCCTTACGCATGCGGCTGCGCAGTATGCAGCCGCACACGTAATGATATGGAGGGAGCCCCTGTGATGCGGAAAATTGGCAGCGTGCTTACGCCGACTGGCTGAAAGTACGGGACCCGGTACCGGCGGATACAGGCAGCGGAGGACGGCGGCGTGGGAGTAATCCAGGCTTATGGGACTGGAGGAAGCCCCTGGTATGTATAAAAGCTTTTCCCCCCAACATATCTGGTTCTCTTTAAAGGGATACTGTAGGGGGGTCAGGGGAAAATGAGTTGAACTTACCCGGGGCTTCTAACGGTCCCCCGCAGACATCCTGTGTTGGCGCAGCCATTTACCGATGCTCCGGCCCTGCCTCCGGTTCACTTCTGGAATTTCAGACTTTAAAGTCTGAAAACCACTGCGCCTGCGTTGCCGTGTCCTCGATCCCGCTGATGTCATCAAGAGCGCACAGCGCAGGCCCAGTATGGTCTGTGTCTGCGCAGTACACTCCTGGTGACATCAGCGGGAGCGAGGACACGGGCGTGCACTCGCAGTGGTTTTCTGACTTTAAAGTCAGAAATTCCAGAAGTGAACTGGAGGCGGGACCGGAGCATCGGTGAGTGGCTGCGCCAACACAGGATGTCTGCGGGGGACCATTAGAAGCCCCGGGTAAGTTCAGCTCATTTTCCCCCGACCCCCCTACAGTATCCCTTTAAAGAGAACCCAAGGCGGGTATTTTAAATCTGAGGAGAACTCAGAGGCATGTTGCATATGACATGCCTCTGTGTCTCGCTATTGCCACCTCTAGTCCCCCTGGAGTCTGCGGTGCCCCCCTGTAAAAAACGCCAGGCTAGGCTGGTGACAATCTGCTTGTCGTTAGCCTTGTATTTACCTGTGGCATGCCAATTAGCCAGCGCTCCCCCCGCTGCCGTGAGCTTCCTCCAATCGGAAGCTAAGCCGCGACATGGGAGGTACTTCCTGGCAGAGCCGGGACAAGGTCCTCCAGCACCCAAGGCTGAGACACCAAAGTGCGCCCCTCTATCCCTCCCACCCCAGCCGTCACGCACTGATTGCTATTCGACTAAGAGGCGCCACAGGGCCCACAACCTCCCCAACACCTTAATATCTAGTTATCTGGCTTGCAGTCACTGCCATGTATTCCCTTTTCTTATTTCTCTCTGCTTCAAACACAAGTAGGAATATCAGCTGAATGAATTCTGCGTCCCCTCCTACACTAAGCCCTGAGGCTGGAGCCTCTCCAGCCTATGCCTCGGCCCGGCCCTGCTTCCTGGGTTGCGGCTTAGCTTCCGATTGGCGGAAGCTCACAGCAGCGGGGGAGCGCTGGCTAATTGGCGTGCCACAGGTAAGTACAAGGCTAGTGAGAAGCAGATTGTCGCCAGCCTGGTGGTGTTTACAGGGGGGCACAGGAGACCCGGGGGGGGGGACTAGAGGTGGCAATAGCGAGACCCAGAGGCATGTCATTGTGCACAGGATATGCCTCTGTATTCTCCTCTTTTAAAGGGAACCTAAACTGTGAAGGAGATGGATTTGTTCCTTTTAAAATAATACCAGTTTCCTGACTCTCCTGCTGATTCTGTGTGTCTAATACTCTCAGCCACAGCCCCTGAACAAGCATGCAGATCAGGTGCTCTGACTGAAGTCAGACTGGATTAGCTGCATGCTTGTTTCAGGTGTGATTCAGCCACTATTGCAGTCAAAGAGATCAGCAGGACTGCCAAGCAACAGGTATTGTTTAAAAGGAAAGCTCCATACCCCTCTCAGTTAAGGTCTCCTTTAAAATACCCGCCTCGGGTTCTCTTTAACCACTTCACCCCATAGGGGTTTTTACCCTAACGGACAAGAGCAATTTTCACCTGTCAGTTCTCCTCTCTTTTATTTGTCAATAACTTTATTACTACTTATCGCAACAAAATGATCTATACCTTGTTTTTTGCCACCGACTAGGCTTTCTGTGAGTAGTACATTTTGCCAATAATTTTTTTATTCTAAATGCATTTTAATGGGAAAAATAAAAAATGGAAAAAAATCATAATTTCTCAGGTTTTGGCCATTATCGTTTTACAATAAAACATTCTCCTGTGGATAAAACTTGCAAATTGTATTTTCCCATTTGTCCCAATTATTAGACTGTTTAAATTATATCCTATGACAATGTATGGCGACAATACATTATTGGGAAATGCACGGTAGGTGTAATTTTTCAGTCTTTTTTCCATAGTTACAAGCCCCTATGTAGTAAAGTAATAGTAATCTATATATATAATTCAGTAAGTGCCTCAACCGTCCAGCAAGAAGAAGAAGTACTTTGCATGAGAAAATTTATGCGTGCTCAAAGACCAAGTTTGAGGCCTCCTTTCCACGGACTGTTGAGCTGTGTGCTCAGCAAGCAGTTACCAGGCACAGGTAAGAAGTTATCAGGCAGCAACAAGCAGTTATCAGGCAGCAACAAGCAGTTACTAGGCAGCAGTGAGCAGTTACTAGGCAGCAGTGAGCAGTTGAGAGAGTTTGAGAGGCATTTCACTGCCTATCAACAGTCGGTGGAAAGGAGGCCTAACCCTAGCAAGTCTGGGTTTGCAAATCTGGCCTAATTGGCTATTCATAATTGAATAAGGGCCTCAACCTTCCAGCAAGAAGAAGAAGTACTTTGCATGAGAAAATTTATGCGTGCTCAAAGACCAAGTTTGATGCCTCCTTTCCACGGACTGTTGAGCTGTGTGCTCAGCTAGCAGTTACCAGGCACAGGTAAGAAGTTATCAGGCAGCAACAAGCAGTTATCAGGCAGCAACAAGCAGTTACTAGGCAGCAGTGAGCAGTTGAGAGAGTTTGAGAGGCATGTCACTGCCTATCAACAGTCTGTGGAAAGGAGGCTTAACCCTAGCAAGTCTGGCTTTGCAAATCTGGCCTAATTGACTATTCATGAGGCAATGCTCATGCAAATATGCATTTGCTTTCGCATGTCAAACTATGCAGGGTCAAAAAACCAATACTGCAAAGCGGTCGTGGAGCAGTGCTTTTCAGCACTGCTAGATTTGGGCGCAGCGAGTGCCGCCATAGACTGTAATGGGAATCAGTCTATAGCGGCGCTCAGTGAGTAACGTCAGCGCCGTCAGAAGACGGAGCCGAAGTTGCTTAAAAAACACATTAATTCGACCTCCAGCAATCGCTGGAAGCCGAATTATATCATTCCCCCACTATCCATGGCGGCCTGGAGGGGGAATCTATATATATAATAGAGTAAGTGCCTCAACCTTCAAGCAAGAATAAGAAGTAGTGCCCTGCCCCCAGGGCCGGTCCAAGCAAGAAGGGGCTGGTCCAAGCAAGAAGAAGAAGAAGTAGTGTCATATCAAACCAAGGGCAAAGAGGGATAATTTGCATATTCAGTAGCAGTGCATTGTGGGTAACCACAAATGTTCACTTATAGCTGAATTATTGCAGATTTGCTTCTATTTTAAGAAGGAAAATTACACCAAGCTTTGCTTTTTTTAGTAGGAGGGCTTTTTGGCCCCTTTTATCCCCCTATATATTCTTAGTAATTTGGGTCACCCTGAGCTGCTTGGTTACTCTGTTGTACTGGTCCAAGCCCTATCTCATACAGCCATATCAATCTCTGGTGTGAACTGATGAGGACTAAAAGTCTGAAATAGGCTGTCACATTTGGTTTTGATATGACTGTGTAAAATTTAAAGCTATAGGGCCTGATTCACAAAATGGTGCAAACTGTTAAGCATGGGTGTGCTAAACAGTTAGCACGTGAAGTGCCATTTGTGGACTTTTGTGCGTAGAAAGTGCTGTGAATCGCGCAAAAGACTGCAATCGCGGACTTTTGCGTGTGTAAAGTACTGCGATTTGTGGCAAATTGCGCGCGCAAAAGACCGCAATCACGCAAATCGCAGCACTTTGTGTGCGCAAAAGTCCGCAAACGGCACTTCACGTGCTAACTGTTTAGCACAACCATGCTAAACAGTTTGCACCGCTTTGTGAATCCGGCCCATAGGCTTGCTTGACTTACCAAGAGTGAAAAGGAATAGTTTGCATATTTAGTAGCGGTGCATTGTGGGTAACCACAAATGTTCACTTATAGCTGAATTATTGCAGATTTTCTTCTGTTTTAAGAAGCCAAATTACACCAAGCTTTGATTTTTTTTAGTAGAAGGTCTTTTTGGTTCCTTTTACCCCCCTATACATTCCGAGTGGTTTGGGTCACCCTGAGCTGCTTGGTTACTCTGTTGTACTGGTCCAAGCCCCATCTCATACTGCCATATCAATCTCTGCTATGTACTGATGAGGATCAAAAGTCTGAAACAGGCTGTCACATGTGGGTGTGATATAGCTGTGTAAAATTTAAAGCTATAAGCTTGCTATACACCAGTGGTTCTGGGTGCTTGCTTGGATTACTAAGGTTGAAAAGGGATAAATTGCATATTTAAAAATGTTCCCTTATAGCTGAATTATTGCAGATTTCCTTCTGTTTTAAAAAGGCAAATTACACCAATACAGTGGGGAGCATTGCAGGAAGTGACAACAGTGGATCGCACGCTGGAACACGGAAGAGGTGAGGCATCCCCGCCCGCTGCCTCTTACTAATAGTGGCGGCTGCTACTGTGCTTAAGCAGGAGGGGAGCGCACATGGGGGACACAGGTGAGGCAGGGGGGGTTCCTGCTGAGCTTAAGCTGCAGGGAGAATGCACATGGGGGACCCAGGTGAGGGGGGGTTCCTGCTGAGCTTAAGCTGGAGGGGGAGTGCACATGGGGGACCCAGGTGAGGGAGGGGGGTCCTGCTGAGCTTAAGCAGGAGGGGGAGCGCACATGGGGGACCCAGGTGAGGGAGGGTGGTCCTGCTGAGCTTAAGCAGGAGGGGGAGCGCACATGGGGGACCCAGGTGAGGGAGGGGGGGTTCCTGCTGAGCTTAAGCTGGAGGGGGAGTGCACATGGGGGACCCAGGTGAGGGAGGGGGGGTTCCTGCTGAGCTTAAGCTGGAGGGGTAGCACACATGGGGGACCCAGTTGAGGGGGGGGGTCCGACCCCCTCCCCGCCACTGTGCCCAATACCCCCTTCCTGCCCTCTACCCCCTTATGCGGCGTATGATACGCTGCGGGTCGGCTAGTATAGATTAAAAAGCTAAGTCCCTGAGGCAACTATTTTCAGGAGGGGGGGTGCGCACATGTGCACAGCAGCGGTGGGAGTGAGCGACGCATTGAAATGCCCTGGAGCCGTTAACAGGCTCCAACAGGACGTTTTAATGCGTCAGCTTGTCAGTTAAGTGACAAATTTGTTCCCTTCAGTCCATTAGGTAAAATATTCCATAAGCCACATTACTCTCTTTATATTTGTACTTTTTTCCATTCAGCTTAATTTGTTCACACTGCTAAGTAATTGTCATCGCCATTCAAACGAATGTTAGTCATACCTAAAGGCCCCTTTACTCCATGCAATTCCACGTGCGATCGATCAAATTCGATTGGATCAATTAAATCCGACATGTCCAATCAGGATTCGATTGATCGTGTGATTGATTTTGGTTAGATTTCAATGCGAAATCGATCACATGATCGATCGAATCTCGGTCGGACATGTCGGAATTATTCAGTCTAATCGAATTTGATTGATGGCATGTGAAATTGCATGGTGTAGAGGGGGCTAAAGATGTCTGTCTGAAATGACATCCTACTACTAGTGCCAAACCTCCAGTCAGTCTGGTAAAGGTCACCTTAGGTGCCCACTGCACCCTCCACCTTTTCAGCACAGTGTTCTCCCCAGGCTCTTTTAGCCGGGTGCTCCACCCGGCTAGTTTTTCTGAGCACCCGGCTGTCATCGGCTCACCTTCTCCTCTGCTGTAAGCAGAGTTGCTCACAGAAGTACTGGCCCTGCCTTCTCTCATCTCACCCCACCTGGCTACTTTTTCTTGCCACCTGGCTGGAAAAAATTTCTAGGGAGAACACTGCAGCATCCCACACACACACAGATCATTGGCAATCAGCAGCATCACTTGTTTGTTTTCATGCTGGATGATGGCCTGTATCAGCTGTATGCTGTCTGATCACTGTATTAAATTGCATAGTGCCAGATCTCCATCTCTATTTGTGCTTGAAAGGTCAATTAAAATTTTCTTCTCTTGTTTGTACAGACCAGCTTGTCCTACACTGTACTCATCTGACATCCTACAACTTGTTATTGCCTTATCTGTTTTGTATGATATACAGGTAGTCCCCGCTTTACGAACGCCCGACTTACGAACGACCCGCCAATACGAACGCCTGCCGCAATGACGTCACGCCGCCGGGGACTAACTTTTCTGCGCCGTTTTTAATGCAGAGTAAGCACAGCGGAAGGTAGATAGAGCACATCTCACCTGATCCTCGGCGGTAGAAGGTCACATCGTGGTCCCCGGTAGCTGCGCAGCCCGTCCTCTCGCTCCTTTCACTGTTTCCGGTGTCGGCTTCTTATGCGTCGCATAATGACGCAATCAGGAAGAGCCCCCTAGTGGCGGCGCTTCCTAATTGCGTCATTATGCGACGCATGTGAAGCCGCTGGGGGGACAGTGGACGGAGCGAGAGGACGGGCTGCGCAGCTTCCCGGGGACCACGATGGGACCTTCTACCGCCGAGGATCAGGTTAGATGTGCTTTTTCTACCTTCCGCTGCGCTTGCTCTGCATTAAAAACGGGGGTCCCGACTTAAGGACAGATTCAGGTTAAGAACGAGGCGACAGTCCCTATCTCGTTCGTTAACCAAGGACTACCTGTACAGTGTACACTAAGTTCTGTTGATTGCTGGCACACCTATTTGTATACAGTATTAAATTGATAAGACATGAAAAAAATATTTACCTTCGGCGTCTTGTCCCACGAAGCCGCTCCGAAGACCTCGCATCACTCAACTTCTGCCGCTTGGCCCCGCCTCCCCCCTCCGAGAAAAAAACGCCCAGCTGTGTACTGCAGTAAATAGCCTGGCGTTTTTTCTCAGAGGAGTGAAGGGAGTGATGCAGGATTTTTTCTTTTAGGATGGAGGTCCTCTTTAAGGAGGTCCTCTTTGATCACACTACAAGAGCTTGTTGAAAAGCTCTTGCTCATATAATGCTATGGGGAATTTTTACAAAATCACATTGCTCAAATGTGAACACACACATAGGAGGATAACATTATCAAGAGCTTTTAAAATCACAAGCGCTTAGAAAAGCTTGTGTAGTGTGAACGAGCCCTAATGCTGGGAATACACGGCTCGAATCTGAGCCATTTAGATGGCTCGAAAGATAATTTTCGACACGTCCGATCTCCTGCCTGATCGTTTCCGCGCACGATTCCGCATGGAGGACAATGGAAAAAGATAAGGCAAACGAGCGGAAGATAAGAGAATCGCCCGGGTAATCGATCGGACGGGAGAATTGAGCCTCAAAAACGCACTGTGTATTCCCAGCATGAAGACAATGAAAATCTTGTTCTTTTGTCCATAGCGCTATGCCTGGTACACACCATGCAATTTCTCATCAGATAGATGGGTCGATAGATCATTTCAGACAGATCCAATCAGATTTCTGATCGATTTTTTTTTGTTTGTCTATGCAAATCGATTGGAAAAACGATCTGAAATCAGATAGGACCTGTCGGAAAATATCTGTGTCCCATCTGTCTGATGGGAAATTGCATGGTGTGTACCATGCTTTATGCTGGGAATACACAGTGCATTTTTGAGGCTCGATTCTCCCGCCCGATCAATTCCCCGCTCGATTCCGCGGGCGAGTCTCTTCCGCTCAGTGGCGGCTCCAGGAAATTTTTTTAGGGGGTGCTATGCAGGTGCTGGACCAATTTCTGGGGGAGCTGACGACCTGCGGCGGTTGAAGCGCGCCGCGGCAAAAATGGGTGTGGCTACAACCTGCGGCGCGTGAAGCGCGCCGCGACGAAAAAATGGGCGTGGTCATGACCGGATGAGGGCGGGGCTAACTGTAATTTAAAGTGAACCCAGGGTGAGAGTGATATGGTGGCTGCCATATTTATTTCCTTTTAAACAATACTAGTTGCCTGGCAGCCCTGCTGATCTATTTGGCTGTAGTAGTGAACTAAATTACACCAGAAACAAGCCATGCAGCTAATCTTGTCAGTTCTGACAATATTGTCAGAAACCCCTGACCTGCTGCATGCTTGTTCAGGGTCTATGGTTGAAAGAATAAGAGGCAGAGGACCAGCACGGCAGCCAGGCAACTGGTATTGCTTAAAGGGAGATAAATATGGCAGCCTCAATATTATTCTCACCTCGGGTTCCCTTTAAAAGTGCAACGCAAAGACAGAGGGCCCAAGTTTTGGTGACCCTTTTCCCAGAAAATTCACATAATTGTGCAGGTTTTCTCAAGAAAATACACGTAATGTGAGCAGATTTTAACAAAAAACACGTCCAATGACCCCAATATGCACAATCGTTATCAGATATGGCTCCAATATGCACAATCGGTAGCAGATATGACCCCAATATGCACAATAGTTATCAGATATGGCTCCAATATGCACAATCGTTATCAGATATGACCCCAATATGCACAATCGTTATCAGATATGGCCCCAATATGCACAATCGTTATCAGATATGGCCCCAATATGCACAATCGTTATCAGATATGGCCCCAATATGCACAATCGTTATCAGATATGGCCCAATATGCACAATCGTTATCAGATATGGCCCCAATATGCACAATCGTTATCAGATATGGCCCCAATATGCACAATCGTTATCAGATATGGCCCCAATATGCACAATCGTTATCAGATATGGCCCCAATATGCACAATCGTTATCAGATATGGCCCCAATATGCACAATCGTTATCAGATATGGCCCCAATATGCACAATCGGTAGCAGATATGACCCCAATATGCACAATCGGTAGCAGATATGACCCCAATATGCACAATCGGTAGCAGATATGACCCCAATATGCACAATCGGTAGCAGATATGACCCCAATATGCACAATCGTTATCAGATATGGCCCCAATATGCACAATCGGTAGCAGATATGGTCCCAATATGCACAATCGGTAGCAGATATGGTCCCAATATGCACAATCGGTAGCAGAAATGACCCCAATATGCACAATCGGTGGCAGATATGGTCCCAATATGCACAATCGGTGGCAGATATGGTCCCAATATGCACAATCGGTGGCAGATATGGTCCCAATATGCACAATCGGTAGCAGATATGGCCCCAATATGCACAATCGGTAGCAGATATGGCCCCAATATGCACAATCGGTAGCAGATATGGCCCCAATATGCACAATCCGTAGCAGATATGACCCCAATATGCACAATCCGTAGCAGAAATGACCCCAATATGCACAATCGGTAGCAGATATGACCCCAATATGCACAATCGGTAGCAGATATGACCCCAATATGCACAATCGGTAGCAGATATGACCCCAATATGCACAATCTGTAGCAGATATGACCCCAATATGCACAATCGGTAGCAGAAATGACCCCAATATGCACAATCGGTAGCAGAAATGGTCCCAATATGCACAATCGGTAGCAGAAATGACCCCAATATGCACAATCGGTAGCAGAAATGACCCCAATATGCACAATCGGTAGCAGAAATGACCCCAATATGCACAATCGGTAGCAGAAATGACCCCAATATGCACAATCCGTAGCAGATATGACCCCAATATGCACAATCCGTAGCAGATATGACCCCAATATGCACAATCCGTAGCAGATATGACCCCAATATGCACAATCAGCATCACCTGAAAAAGAAAAGAAAAACCCATTTACTCACCTACAGCCAGAAGACCTTCTTTCCCGACCTCCTGTCCTGAGTCCCGACCTCATTGTGGCGCGCAGCGCCCACGCGCCCACGATCCTCTTCCTTCCCGACGTCACGACGAGACTTCCTGCCTGCATGCAGAGAGCAGGGCTACGGGAAAATGGCCGCCCGAAGCCATGCACTGCAGACTCGAAGTCTGCAGAACAGGGCTCCGGGCGGCCATCTTACCGTAGCCCTGCCTGCTGCTCCGTGCTGCCGCTGTGTGAACTGACTTGGCGTCTTTTAGACGCCTGAAGTCAGTTCACTCCAGGGGGTGCTTTGGGGGTGCTTGGACAATTCTAGGGGGTGCTCGAGCACCCCCAAGCACCCCCCTGGCGCCGCCCCTGCTTCCGCTCGTATTCCTTATCTTTTTCCATTGTCCATCATGCAGAATCAAGACGGGAAACGATCGGGCGGGAGATCGGATGTGTCGGAAATTATCTATCGAGCTATCTGGCTCAGAATCGAGCCGTTTCGCAAAAGAACAGAGGCGCCAAAAGGATAAAAGGAAGCTAAATGAGCTTGAAAAACCAAATTCTTGGTAAATAGAGGAGGTAGTGGTGGACTTACCTCCTCCAAGTAGGCACACAACGACTGTAGTAAAGACAGTCAATATATTTTATTTATGAACTCCAAATATGCAACGCGTTTCGCAGGTTTGATCCCGCTTCATCAGGCAATAACAATGGAGCAATAGCATATGTGGTCAGTAGAAGAGCCAGGCACCTCTCAGAATCGAGCCGTGTATTTCCAGCATTAGGCCTCATTTACACTTAATCAGTTGCTCTCAGTTATAACTGAAAGGACAACTGATTTCCAAAGTAATGCCCATGGTTTCCTTTGGCTCAGTTTACACTATACGCATTTTAACTGAAAGATTTTTTTCACAATGCACTGCTATGGAGAATTAAAAAAAAATGTGTACCAAGTGATTAAGAGTAAACAGGGCCTAACTGTTAGCATTACATTACTGCACTGTGCACTGCTGCAATGGATAAAGCCACAGCTGTGGGGTATGGTGCACAGCCTAAGGCGGCGAGGGTGTCAAAGTCAACCCTGTAAAGGGGGCAAAATCTAAAACATAGTCTAAAGGTGTCCGTACATCAGGTGACTTGGCGGCCAGTCGACCATTCGATTATTATAAGAAAATTGGATGAAAATCGGTGCCACCAAGTGCCTGCATGCCTGACTGACAATGCGACTAATTTCGGGATGAAAATTGGTCTCATTGTCAATCGCGCATGCTGCAAGATGTTGGGCTGACTTGCTCGATCAGTGTACAGGTGGGAATGACGTGCAATTTCGTGACAATTGATGAACACAGCGAAACCCCCAGCTCTGTCCACCCTAATGAAAAAAGTGCCCATTGGAAGGTATACATTACCTGTCCGCACCCTGTGCTTGTCGCTCCGATGCTCGGGACGCATTTTGCTGTACATACACATGCGCCCTACGTGGTTTTCTAGTGAGGGTGTGCTTGTCACGTCGCACATGCACACCCTCACTAGGAAACCACATGGGGCGTGTGTGTATGTACAGCGGAATGCGCTCGGAGCAGCAGTGAGACAAGCCCAGACTGCGGACAGGCAATGTATACTGTACACTGGACACCGGGGGGGGGATGACATTTATCATTAGGGGATGATGGCTGATGCGGCACACAGGTCCGATTCCGGATCGATTTCAACATGGGATTGATCGGGAATCGGCCTGTGGTATATGGGCAGCTGATAGATCTCTCTCTAATCAGATTCCATTAGAGAGAAATTTGTCTCTTGGTCGAATCTGCCCATCATGGCTAGATGTATGGCTGCCTTAAAGAGACTGTAGCAAAAAAAAAGTTCCCCTGGGGGGTACTCACCGCGGGAGGGGGAAGCCTCAGGGTCCCAATGAGGCTTTCCCATCTGCTGTAGCTGCAGGCAGTCCAGCGCTGGCTCCCCCGAAGCGACCCGGAATCCTCCTCGGACAAGCCTGACAAGGCTTTGATATATTTACCTTCCCTGGCTCCAGTGGGGGCGCTGTTGCGGCTTTCCTCATGGAGATAGGCGGAAATAGCCGATCTCTGTCGGGTCCGCTCTACTACGCAGGCACAGGAGACTTGCGCCTGCGCAGTAGAGCGTCCCGACAGCGATCGGCTATTTCTGCCTATCTCGAGTGGAGAGCGGGTACTGCGCTGGAGCCTGGAAATGTAAATATTTACATCCCCGCTGTTCGGAGGGCCAGAGCGAGACCGCCGTGGGACACAGGAGGACAAGGGAAGCCTCGATAGGATCCGGAGGCTTCCCCCACCCGAGGTGAGTACCCCCCGGGGAGCTTTTTTTTGGTTACAGGTTTTCTTTAAAACGGAACTGAATAGTAAAGAGGTGTTTAACTTACCTTGGGCTTCTGCCAGCCCCTTGCAGCCTTACTGTCCCGCGCCGGTCCTCCCCGATCCTCCGTTCCCTCGCTGCCAGCTAGTTTTGCCGACGCGGCAACTGGGCCTGCCCGCCCCGGGCAACGCGTATCCTAATTTGCGCTATTAGCGCAGGACGCTATTGCGGGCGGAAAGCAAAGAAAGATGCGTGTGGCTCGGGGCACGCAGGCGCAGTTTCCATCGACGTACAAGTCGACACTACGACAGTAACAAAACTAGCTGGTAGCGGGAGAACGGAGGATCGTGGAGGATCGGCGCGGGACAGGAAGACAGCAAGGGGCTGGCAGAAGCCCCAGGCAAGTGAAACACATTTTTATTTTCCTATTCAGTTTCACTTCAAGTCGCGGGCCAAGTTTTTTTTTTTTTTTTTAATCAGGCGTTTTTTACTTTGAAAACCTGTTTAACATAATTGCCTCACCTAAAACGCCGCATTCCCGCAGCTGAGTAAGCAATAAATCACCCTAAACTCCCTGGGCAAAAATCCACGACTTTCTTGGTTGTGGATTCTGCTGCCCTAAAAAGGCAGTACTTTGGGCTGTAGCTCTGCCTCCATGCGCGTCAATCAGCGCTGATCGCTACCTCTCCCCACCCCTCTCAGTGAAAGAAGACAGAGGGGTGGGGAGAGGCGGCAATCTGCGCTGATAGATGCGCATGGAGGCAGAGCTACAGCCTAAAGCTCTGCCTCTATGTGGAAGAAGCCCCGCGATGTGGGGTGATTTATTGCTTTCTCAGCCACTGGGATGCAATGTTTTAGGTGGGGCAATTATGTTAAACAGGTTTTTAAAGTAAAAATCTGTTTTTTTTTCTTCGCTTCAGACTCTCTTTAACAGTTGCAAATTAAGTTTATTTTTTTGCCTACACATCTCCCTTAACCACTTGAGGACCCACCCTTTACCCCCCCTTAAGGACCAGCGCTGTTTTAGCTGATCTGTGCTGGGTGGGCTCTGCAGCCCCCAGCACAGATCAGCGTGCAGGCAGAGCGACCAGATCGCTACCCTTTTTTCCCCACTAGGGGGATGATGTGCTGGGGGGTCTGATCGCTCCTGCCTGCCGGGTGTTGCGGGGGGGGGGCACCTCAAAGCCCCCCTCCGCGGCGAAATCCTCCCCCTCCCTCTCCTACCTGGCCCCCCCTGGAGATCCGGGCTGCACAGGACGCTATCCGTCCTGTGCAGCCAGGGACAGGCTGTCTTCTGTCACATGGCGGCGATCCCCGGCCGCTGATTGGCCGGGGATCGCCGATCTGCCTTACGGCGCTGCTGCGCAGCAGCGCCGTACAATGTAAACAAAGCGGATTATTTCCGCTTGTGTTTACATTTAGCCTGCGAGCCGCCATCGGCGGCCCGCAGGCTATTCACGGAGCCCCCCGCCGTGAATTGACAGGAAGCAGCCGCTCGCACGAGCGGCTGCTTCCTGATTAATCAGCCTGCAGCTGGCGACGCAATACTGCGTCGCTGGTCCTGCAGCTGCCACTTTGCCGACGCACGGTATAAGCGTGCGGTCGGCAAGTGGTTAAAGGGAACCCAAGGTGAGAGTGATATAGAGGCTGACCAACAGAGAAAGAAGGACTGGGTCTCAACCTGGATTAACCAGCTGAGCGGTCTGGACGAGCTCAGCTCGTCCAACACCGCCAGCGGCTGCCGCTCAGGCCCTGCTGGGCCGATTTTAATGAAATAAAAAGCAGCACACGCAGCCGGCACTTTGCCAGCCGCGTGTGCTGCCTGATCGCCGCCGCTCTGCGGCGATTCGCCGCGAGCAGCGGCGAAAGAGGGTCCCCCCAGCCGCCTGAGCCCAGCGTAGCCGGAACAAAAAGTTCCGGCCAGCGCTAAGGGCTGGATCGGAGGCGGCTGACGTCAGGACGTCGGCTGACGTCACTCCGCTCGTCGCTATGGCGACGATATAAGCAAAACAAGGAAGGCCGCTCATTGCGGCCTTCCTTGTTTATTCTGGGCGCCGGAGGCGATCGGAAGATCGCCTCCGGAGCGCCCTCTAGTGGGCTTTCATGCAGCCAACTTTCAGTTGGCTGCATGAAATAGTTTTTTTTTTATTTAAAAAAAACCCTCCCGCAGCCACCCTGGCGATTTAATCAGAACGCCAGGGTGGTTAAGGCAGTTATAGCAGAAAATCTTTTTATTCCATAGCAGCAGAAAGCACACAACGTTTCGGCGCAAGGCCTTTGTCAAGTGATATAGAGGCTGCCATATTTATTTCCTTGTATACAATCAAAGTTCTCTGCCAGCCCAGATGATCTTCTGTCATATGTAGTGTCTGAGTCAAAACCCTGGAACAAGCAAAGACCTAGTCCAGTAGTCAGAGTACCTGATCTGCAAATGCTTGTTCGGGGTATGTGGCTAAAAGCATTGGAAACACAGGATCAGGAGAACCGCCAGCCAACTGGTAATGTTTAAAAGGAAATAAATATGGCAGCCTCCATATCGCTCTCTCCTCGGGTTCCCTTTAAAGTGACACTGAAGAGAAGGCAAAACAAAACTTATGCTGTAATGAATTGTATGTGTAGTTTGGATAATTACCGTATTTTTCTGAATATAAGATGCACTTTCTCCCTCCCCCCCCCCCCCCCCCCCCCAAAAAATAAAGACTTGTCGTCTACACCGATTTCAGCATGTTTTAGCTGGATGAGTCAGGCCCGTCATTACCACCAGGGAGGTTAATTTATGGCTCAAAATCTTTTTCTTTTTTTTTTTTTTTTTAATTTCCTTCCTCAAAAACTGACTGTCTTATACTCCAGTGCGTTTTATATTCCAAAAAATACGGTAATAGAACATTAGTAGCTTCTGATATACAGGTTTGGGTTTTTTTTAATAACATGCTTAATTCTGCCATATTTGCAATTACAAGCAGGGATGCTCATCCGGATCCGGGTACCTGGGTAAACCCGGGTATCCGAACATTTTTCCGCTATAAGGGGTCGGATCCGGATAACTGGGCCCAGATCCGGATAGCTATCTGCGGATATCTGGCCGCATAACCCAGGTACCCGCGGATATCCGGATCCGGGTAGTGAAAGTAAGGAAATGATGTCATTAAGCCAATCAGAGGGCTCCCAGCAGAAGCCCTAGCATCCAATCACAGAGGGGAACCCTGGCCAGCCCCACCTGACCTCATTGAGCCAATCAGAGGCCTCCCAGCCTAAGCCCTGGCACCCAATCACAGAAGGGAACCCTGGCCAGCCCCCCGTGTATAGTAAGGAGAGCTGGCATGATGAGACAGATCGTCCTTGCTTGTGTGGCTGGCTGCTCACTGACAGACTTGTTCCAGTGCTGTTGGCTTAGCAAGTGCTGTATACAGTGATAAACCTAAAGCTTTGAGTGCTAAACACCTTCACTACACTATTGTTCTATTGTTTGTTTTAGCTAGCTAGCTTGTAATTGTTTGATTTCATTCACTCAGTTAGGTCCTGTCTGTGTCTGTGTGTACTGTGCAGGCCAGCAGGACAGTATAGGGAATAGGAGGATTACTGTGTTATTGTATTGTAGTTAGTACTGCAGTTAGTTGTTATGGTGGGTACACACGGTGCGTGCCCGCACTTGATTTCCCGCTCGATTCCCGTCGACACAATTATTTCCGACATGTCCGATTTGCGTTTCGATGGATCGTTAGGTCGATTATGTAAAGTATGCCAAATTGACCTAACGATCCATCGAAACGCAAATCGGACATGTCGGAAATAATCGAGTCGACGGGAATCGAGCGGGAAATCGAGTACGGGAACGCACTGTGTGTACCCACCATTAGACAGATAGTGTGCACTGTCTGTCCTCTACTCTGCGTTCTGTCACTCCGTGCTGATTTGATTTAAAGTCCAACCCTGATTTTATTAAAGTAAAAGTACCCCACATCATCTGGTGACATCATCACGTATAAGTTGTACTATGTCGGCTGGCACCGGCAGCCGGGGGAGGGGCAGCAAGGGCAAGAGGACAGGAAGCAACATTACGGCCACCCTCAGAAGGTCTGCCATGTCAGTGTCGACCCCAGTGGGCAGCCTACCCTCAGTCAGCGAGCTTTTCGCTCCAGGCGCCACGATTGAACTCAGGGCTGTTAGCTGCAAGGAGTTTTAGGAGGATGTTCTGGGTTTTGAGGAGGGATGATCATGAGGAGTTCAAGAGGCTGAAGCAAGCTGGCGCTGGTACCCACCGCCACGGTGCCACAGGCCACTGCTGCTGATACCACCACCTATATTCCATTCAACCCAAAACACAATTGCGGTGTCATTTTTTGGAGGTGTCTGGGCTGAAAACTGTCATGTCCCAGTTGTGCGGTTGGACTTTGGACACAATGTGGACTGCACGACTGTCGACCGCTGTCTGGAACCTAACCTGATGTTAATAATTTACAGGCTCTTTTTTTTTTTTAATTTAAGTTAAAATAATAAATTAGTGTTTCCCTTTAAAAAAAATATGATGCTACATGCATCATTTACCCTAAAACCCCTTTTTAAAGCTATTTAAAGGGCACTTCCGGTTTTTCTAGCCGGGTACCCGAATGATTCGGGTACCCACGGGTAATTTGGTCGGATATCTGAATTCACTCGGGTATCCGCAAGGTCGGATCCGGGTACCCGAATCGGATCCGGGTATCCGGGCGGGTATTAAAAAGTACTACCCAAGCAACCCTGATTACAAGCCACACTCTGTATTTTAAAACTATGAAACAAGCATGACCCTTTCAACTCCCCTGCAGTAAAAATATTTTCTTACAGCGATCCCTCCCAGTTCTGACAATATTTTGTCAGAAGTTTAGAACTGAAATATACCAGTTGCTGTTAGTTATATATCTACAGCTGTCAGTTACAACTGAATGGGCATGGTAATGTCCATGTTTCGCTATGGCTCAAGTGGGCGATATTGCAGTTTAACAGTGTGCTGACCAGGAAGCAGTTATAGGGTAATGGCCATTTACAAAATGGAGGACAGAGAATTCCATTGATCAAAGTGGACAAATGGGACGCAGGAGAGGAGAAAGAGATTGAGGAGTAGACTACACAGGAGGTAAGTATGACCTGTGTATGGTTATTTTGACTTTTTATTTTCATTTCATGTTCTCTTTAACTTCCTGTACTGGAAACGATATGAGCATAGCCGGCCTTTGACCTGTGCGACCAGAGCGGTCACTCACAGTGCTGGCTTTCAAGGGGGCGCCTATAGCTGGCTACGTTTACTGAGGGCACCAACACATGGCTACCTATACTGGAGGCACCAATACCTGGCTACCGATGGGGGCGATGGAGACCTTCAACTGACTTCCTATACTGGGGGCACCTATGCTTGGCAACCTATATTGAGGGCACCTACACATGAGATCCTATACTGGGGCACCTATACTGAGTCTGAGGGCGTTTTTTTTTTGGGGGGGGGCGCACACTGCGGCAATAACGGTGGTGCAAATTGTCGTTGCTGTGCTATCATTCTAGATAGGTTCTATCATTCTAGAAAGGTTCTAGCCTTCATTTTTAATTATATTCAGGATAATGCACTCTTTCCATCCATTCGTGGCTATTAATAGTATTTTTTCAATTATACATATGTGACGTGTCACGGAGATCTGAGCATTTGGCGTGATGTGTCAAAAAGGTTGGGAACCACTGTCCTAGGAGATATCTCAGGAGAAAAGGTGAATTGCATATGGGCCTGTGTGTGCGTGCGCGCATGCGGGAAGAGGATGAAGGGGGGGGGCACAAAAATCAGGTTTCGCTCAGGGCGCTGTAAAACCTAAGGCCGGCCCTGAATATGAGAATTCATATCTGTGCTACTAATGTTCTATTTCTTAGCAGTACTACACATATAAATTATTAGATCATAAGCTTATTTTCACTTCAGATTGCCTTTAATTATATTGACCGTAGGGGTAGGAGGGGGGGCTGGATCCCCGCTCCTCCACCTTCTGCAGAGTAGCATAGTGGAGCAGTTCAATACTTGCCTGCTTCAGTGCTGCTTTGGGTCTCCTCTGATTTTCCTGACAACCACATGCTCTGTGCTGCAATCTTTTGGCTCCTAAAGCATGTCACATGATCTGGAGAAGGAGTTATGCACAGAGGTGGATCTAAAGGGGCAGCGTCGGACTGGGCCACAGTAGTACAGTTTTTTCCCTCGGTGGGCCCCCCCCCCCCCTCCAGATCTCTGGTGCTCCCCCCCCCCCCCCCCCTCCTTGTCTGACAGCTCCAATTGCTGCCTGCTGCACAAAAATTCTCTTCTCAGTGCTGTAATCACTCATCCTGAGAGCAGTGGCGTAGCTAAGGAACTGTAGGCCTCGATGCAAATTTTACAATGGGGCCCCCCAAGCACTCTATACATAACAATTGATACAACGCACCAAAACCTGCCAATGGCAACTACAGTGTCAGAGGTGCAAGAAGGGGATGGGGAGCAGCTTGTTACTAATTACCCCCAAGCACTCTATACATAGCAATCCCTGCCAATGGCAACTACAGTGTCAGAGGTGCAAGAAGGGGATGGGAAATAGCTTGTTAATGATTACCACTGTTTAAAGTATCTATAGAAGTGATTATTATGAGCAAAAGACCAACAGAGAGGTAATACTGTAGTTGAGGGAGGGCTCTTGGGGGCCCCTTTGGCCCGAGGGCCCCGATGCGGTCGCAACCTCTGCAAAGTAGGACATTAGTTTATATTGAAGGAAGGGACTCTATGCAAAGTTTTGCTGGGCAGCAGTGTCTCTGAATTACAATGCTGCTAAGATCATGTACATTTGGCCCTGTCCATAATACATCTTGACCACGCCCACCTTCTGATGCATGGTCACGCCCTTTTTTCACCGCAATCATGGGATGTGTGGGCCCCAGGTTTAAATTCCTTTGGTGGGCCCCCAGTGTCCCAGTCCGACGCTGTACAGGGGTGCAGGCATGGCTGGTGCTATGGGCGCCACGCCTGCCCACATGCCTCCGATGTCTGGCGCCCCTTCCCCGCCGCCTGTCTCTTCTAATGCTAGGTACACACGGTGCGTTCCCGCACTCGATGCCCCGCTCGATTCCCGGCCGCTCGATTATTTCCGAAGCATTTCCGATCGTGTTTCGACGATTGTTAGGTCGATTCTCATGTAAAGTATGCCAAATCGACCTAACGATCCATCAAAACGCGAATCGGACATGTCGGAAATAATCGAACGTCCGGGAATCGAGCAGGGCATCGAGTGCGGGAACGCACCGTGTGTACCCAGCATTATAGTGACAGACCTCAGATCGCGGCGACAGCAGAGTCACAGGCTGCGCACGCTATCCGCACTGAACATATTCCAAATGCGGAAGTGGCGTCACTTCCACCTTTGGAGTACATTGAGCGCGGATAGCGTGTGCGGCCTGTGACTCTGTGGTCGCCGTGATCTAGGTCTGTCACTATGAGAAGAGGATCGGGGGCAGGTGGTGGGGAGCTGGAGGAGGCGAGGACTGGTTGCCACGATCTGAGGTCTGTAACAGCGCCCTGCTCCTGCATCCTGTCCCAGCACCCTGCCCCCAGTTCTTGCACCCTGTCCCTGCACCCTGTCCCAGGACCCTGCCCAGAGACAGATCTACAGGGGTGCAGGCATGGCTGGTGCTATGGGCGCCATGCATGCCCCCATGCCTATAATGTCTGGCGCCCCTGTCCCCGCCGCCTGTCTCTTCTTATAGTGACGGACCTCAGATCGCGGCGACAGCAGATTCACAGGCCGCGGATAGTATGCGCACTGAACATGTTCCAAATGCGGAAGTGACGTCCTTGACCTCTGACTTCCGTATTTGGAGTACATTGAGCACGGATAGCGTGTGTGGCCTGTGACTCTGCTGACGCCGCGATCTGAGGTCTGTCACTATGAGAAGAGGATCGGGGACAGGCGGTGGGGCCTGGGAGGAGGTGAGGTGAGGACCGTTCGCCGCGATTTGATGTCTGTATCAGCACCCTGCCCCTGTCCCTGCACCCAGTTCCTGCACCCTGTCCCAGCACTCTGCCCCGGTTCTTGCACCCTGCCCCTGTCCCTGCACCTTGTCCCTGCACCCATCCTGCACACTGCCCTAACCTGCACCCTGTCCCTGCACCCAGACAGCAATTGGGGGTCCGCTATGGCTACCTAATATCTAGGGGGACATTTTTCTACCTAATACTGATATCTATGGGCGCATCGCTATCTAATTCTTTTATTTGGTGGACATGGCTGTTTAATTTATGTATCCAGGGTGGACTTGGCTACTAAATTGTTTTATCTTGAGGCATCTGTCTATGTAAATTTATTGTGAGGCACCTGGCTACTTAATTATTTTATCTGGTTGACTGTTACAACTTTATTCTTATTGGGCAGCATGTGATTACTTGATGAATTATCTGATGGCATGAGACTTCTTCGATGAATTATCTGATGGCATGAGACTTCTTCGATGAATTATCTGATGGCATGAGACTGCTTAATAAATTATCTGATGGCATGCGACTACTTGAATTATCTGAAGGCGTGAGACTGCTTGATTAATTATCTGATGGCATGTGATTAGTTGATGAATTATCTGATGGCATGTGATTACTTGATGAATTATCTGATGGCATGAGACTGCTTGATGAATTATCTGATGGCATGTGATTACTTGATGAATTATCTGATGGCATGAGACTGCTTGATTAATTATCTGATGGCATGTGATTAGTTGATGAATTATCTGATGGCATGTGATTAGTTGATTAATTATCTGATGGCATGTGACTACTTGATGAATTATCTGATGGCATGTGATTACTTGATGAATTATCTGATGGCATGTGATTACTTGATGAATTATCTGATGGCATGTGATTACTTGATGAATTATCTGATGGCATGCGATTACTTGATGAATTATCTGATGGCATGTGACTGCTTGATGAATTATCTGATGGCATGTGACTACTTGATGAATTATCTGATGGCATGTGATTACTTGATGAATTATCTGATGGCATGTGATTACTTGATGAATTATCTGATGGCATGTGATTACTTGATGAATTATCTGATGGCATGCGATTACTTGATAAATTATCTGATGGCATGTGACTGCTTGATGAATTATCTGATGGCATGAGACTGCTTGATGAATTATCTGATGGCATGCAACGACTTGATGAATTATCTTATGGCATGAGACTGCTTGATGAATTATCTGATGGCATGAGACTGCTTGATGAATTATCTGATGGCAAGTGATTACTTAATGAATTATCTGATGGCATGAGACTGCTTGATGAATTATCTGATGGCATGAGACTGCTTAATAAATTATCTGATGGCATGCGACTACTTGAATTATCTGATGGCATGTGACTGGTTGATGAATTATCTAATGGCATGTGACTACTTGATGAATTATCCGATGGCATGTTACTACTTGATGAATTATCGTATGGCATGTGACTACTTGATGAATTATCTGATGGCATGTAATTACTTGATGAATTATCTGATGGCATGTGACTACTTGATGAATTATCTGATGGCATGAGACTGCTTGATGAATTATCTGATGGCATGTGATTACTTGATGAATTATCTGATGGCATGTGATTGCTTGATGAATTATACGATGGCATGCGATTACTTGATGAATTATCTGATGGCATGTGACTGCTTGAT